>NW_027308594.1:0-89000 GCF_047496885.1 Scyliorhinus torazame | reverse complement strand
TCGGGTCCCTATTCAATTACGGACAAAATAAGCCCGTCGGTATATAAAATTAAATACCAAAATGGTAAGACTGCATGGGTTCACTTAAACCAGCTCAAGGTTTATGGAGCACAGTCAAACCACTCCCACCAAGTCATGCTTGACGCAGCCGACCAAACCCCGCCCACAGCCAACGTGACCACAACCACCCCTTCCACGCCCAGCCCAGACACGGACTCTCCACCGACTCCACCCACAAACTTTACGTTCCGCTCCGGAACGCCCACAGACTGCAGCAGCACAGACAGCGACTGTGACTCTGACGACAGCCACAGCACGCCTCCCTACCATCCTGGTCCCACACCCAGCAACTCCGACCTGGACTGCAGTGACCCCTTCCTCATCACCTACTGAAATAAACCCACCCACCAACCACCGAACCACACGGACGACCCCGACTTTGTCCCCACCCAACTCGACACCACTCATGGGCACCGCGACAACGCCTGCAGACTCGTCCGCAACGACGAGGACGATCCTTACTCACACCACGCAGCCCTTTCCGCCATTATCCACTCCAGAGTTTGGCACCCGGGAGACGGTAATGACCTCGGGCCTGACTCCGCCAACCCTTTTGCGACCCTGTTCGCAACCGAGAACTGAGGTGTCCACATGATGATTGAAAGGAGACACTTGGTGAAAAGTGTTGTCCTTTCTGATGGAACCTGCAATGTTTTTCGTTGTCTGTCTGTTTGTTAAATGTTGTTCGTCCTACAGGAGAATGTTCTCACCGCCCCACACCCATTCACCTGAACTTTTAACTTTTCCCACTGACACCCACCACCGCCACACGCCCATTCGGCCGATACCTCTGAGGACTTGCCTCAGAGGCCCACTGAGACCAGACGCCCGATCGCAGCTACTCTTCTGATTGGATGGTATAATTAGAACAGTAACCCCACCATGATCACTACATTTCTGTCCGTTCTTTGGTCGCTCAGGCGGTGGAGAAACGGCGTGAGACCCGCCCTGCCTGGGGACCCCCGCGGTTGGTCAAAAACGCTCGGGTAGGGAAGATACGGTATTGGTAGCCGTCCTACCCGGGGACTCCACCCAAATCGTACCCGTCGCGGCCCACACGCACCTCATTCGAACTTTTCTTTCAAAAACCGTTTTATTTTATTTAGACAACCTTTGGGTTGCTGCCACATGCAATTTACATCCTAGAGCATCTGGATGATAAACTTAGCACTGGTCCACCATTGGGAAGTGTGCCGGGTCCAAACATTTGTTTTGAAAAAAAATGGGGGGAGAGTCACATACTGTGACCAATTATAAGGGTTTAATTGGCCCCAAGAAGGACAGACACACTAACACACCAGATATTAAACCGAAGTATTGACACACACCACGCTTGTCTTACAGAACTCCAGAAGCTCCAAGTCCGGAGAAAACCAGCGAACACAGGAAAAGGAAAGAAAGAAGACAGCCATGAGGACTCCTTTCTTCATGCTCAACATTATTGTTATGGACCTTTGGTTGCGCGGGAACGCGGACCCCATCACTCCAAACCCCCCTGCCGTTAACGCTTCACTGGCCCGTAGTACCGAGGGCCCAGTCACCAGCCACGCTGCATTCTGCTGGCGTGCCAAGTTCATAACTTGGTTCTCCCTATCGTACATCATTGAGGCACTGTTGGCGTTGGCTTTACTCGGTTGTGCAGTCCAGACCATGCGCCTCCGCAAGTGGAAAAGGAGAGCGTACCGCGCTCGAACCCCGGTCTATCGGATCCGATCCCCGATATTCGGCTATGACCAGACCCCCGTGACATATAAATAATAAAACATGCACTGGCGGTTTGTTTGTTCTTCCTGTAAATAAAAAGAGAATGAGTGGAAATGTATGATCCTGAGCTTGACTGCCAAGCCAGGAAAGAATATATTGATTGTGATAGTATTGTATAGAGAGATAAGACTGTAAGTTTGAAGAATTGCTTAGGTAAAATTAGAGGTTCCCAGTTTATTTCTGGGGCCGTTGCTGTTTGTCATTTTTATCAATGACCTAGAGGAAGGCGCAGAAGGGTGGGTGAGTAAATTTGCAGATGATACTAAAGTCGGTGGTGTTGTCGATAGTGTGGAAGGATGTAGCAGGTTACAGAGGGATATAGATAAGCTGCAGAGCTGGGCTGTGAGGTGGAAAATGGAGTTTAATGTAGAGAAGTGTGAGGTGATTCACTTTGGAAGGAATAACAGGAATGCGGAATATTTGGCTAATGGTAAAGTTCTTGAAAGTGTGGATGAGCAGAGGGATCTAGGTGTCCATGTACATAGATCCCTGAAAGCTGCCACCCAGGTTGATAGGGTTGTGAAGAAGGCCTATGGAGTGTTGGCCTTTATTGGTAGAGGCATTGCGTACCGGAGTCAGGAGGTCATGTTGCAGCTGTACAGAACTCTGGTACGGCCGCATTTGGAGTATTGCGTACAGTTCTGGTCACCACATTATAGGAAAGACGTGGAGGCTTTGGAGCGGGTGCAGAGGAGATTTACCAGGATGTTGCCTGGTATGGAGGGAAAATCTTATGAGGAAAGGCTGATGGACTTGAGGTTGTTTTCGTTGGAGAGAAGAAGGTTAAGAGGAGACTTAATAGAGGCATACAAAATGATCAGGGGGTTGGATAGGGTGGACAGTGAGAGCCTTCTCCCGCGGGTGGAAATGGCTGGCACGAGGGGACATAGCTTTAAACTGAGGGGTAATAGATATAGGACAGAGGTCAGAGGTAGGTTCTTTACGCAAAGAGTAGTGAGGCCGTGGAATGCCCTACCTGCTACAGTAGTGAACTCGCCAACATTGAGGGCATTTAATAGTTTATTGGATAAACATATGGATGATAATGGCATAGTGTAGGTTAGATGGCTTTTGTTTCGGTGCAACATCATGGGCCGAAGGGCCTGTACTGCGCTGGATTGTTCTATGTTCTTGGTTCTATTTTTTTATATAGACACATGCCCCTGCCTGACATAGCGTCCTCAAGAATTATTTAGGTGAATTTATGTGCATAGCTAGGGTCAGAGTAGCGGCCATGTGGGAGGTGCCACACCCCCCCCCCCCCCCCCCGCCCCCCAAGTCGGGAAACGAAGAGGACAACATTTATGTGATCCTTCACGCTTCGCGTTAGGATCACAAGGCGGGATTGTAGCCATGTAAAATGGCTGCGTTCCGATTAATCTGGCCAAAATCCAGTTTAAAATGGCTAACCCGAAAGACTGCTGGGAAAAGCAGCTAAGAAGACACAGGCAGGCAGCTGCAGACAGGTTTGCATATTCAGCTCTGGGAACGTAGCCCAGATCAATACTCAGGGCTATCCACAGCCCTTCAACCCAGGCATCCGCAGTTTCATTCAGGACTGTTTACAGCTAATCTACTCAGACATCCACAGTTAAATCGGCTATCCCCGCGAACAATTGCAACATTTTAGCAATTGAATACCGGGCCAGACCTGTCGGCGCCTGCAGTCGCCGAAACAAAGACAGGTGAGCGAACACCCCACGATCGAGGAATCGCCCCACCATTGGACACATCGACCCCAGTGACTGGGGACAGATTCCAAATACTTGGGACTCAGGGTCAAGGGCCGCCCCGGGAGGCGGGAAGCCCCTGGGCCCTATAAAAGTAAAGGTCCAAGTTCAGATCTCGCTTTCTCTCCTCTTCGCCTGCTCGAGACCTTCGCAAGACCAGCCACCGGCAGCAGTAAGTGTAAATCCAACGGTCGCTATCCGGTAGAGACACCTAGCCACCGACCTGTAGCAGCCTTTTGAATCCCGCGGGCCAGATCTGATTGGACAAGCCATTCGGTTCCCTGACCTGGTGGGCTCTTCCTAAGTTAAGTATTGGCCAGTAGTGATAGGTTTATTGTATAGAAAGTAGTATTTGGGTATTAATATTGCTTGTTGTATGTAATAAATGACCGTTGCTTTAATCCTTACTAAGCGGTGTGCCGTGTTATTAATCATGACATAAACTTGAACCACGTGGCGGTATCATAAAGATACCTGGCGACGCATGAGCAAAGGTGAACTAATATAATAAAGATAGAAAGAGCAACACTTCCAGGGATTATTGAGCAGTAAATGGTTAACTACATACAGGCACAGAAGTCTCTGAAACAGCTTTTTAATTCTGGGATCCCGAGGCCACACTGCCTGTCCCCAGCTCCCAGGGATTTTTGAGCTGTAAATGGTTAACTAAATACAGCACAGAGGTCTCTGAAATAGCTTTTTAATTGGGGGCTCCCGAGGTCACACTGCTTGTTCCCTGCTCCCCGGGATTATGGAGAGGAAGTAAATGGTTAACTATATACAGCACAGTAGTCATTGAAACAGCTTTTAAATTGGGGGCACACGAGGCCACACTGCCTGTCCCCTGCTCCCAGGGATTATTGCGCAGTAAATATTTAACTATATACAGCACAGAGGTCACTGAATCAGTTTTTAATTAGGGGCTCCCAGACAACACTGCCTGCCACCTGCTCCCAGGGATTATTGAGCAGTAAATGGTTAACTATACACAGCACAGAGGTCTCTGAAACAGCTTTTAAATTGGGGGCACACGAGGCCAAACTGCCTGTCCCCTGCTCCCAGGGATTATTGCGCAGTAAATGTTTAACTATATACAGCACAGAGGTCACTGAATCAGTTTTTAATTAGGGGCTCCCAGACAACACTGCCTGCCACCTGCTCCCAGGGATTATTGAGCAGTAAATGGTTAACTATACAGAGCACAGAGGTCTTTGAAACAGCTTTTTAATTGGGGGCTCCCGAGGCCACACTGCATGTCACCTGCTCCCAGGGATTATTGAGCAGTAAATATAAAGGCAGAGAGGGAACAGGGATTTCCTGTTCCCTGCTCCCACACACCCTGTGTGGGTTCCTGAGGCCACACTGCCTGTCCCCTGCTCCGAGGGATTATTGAGAACTCAATGGTTAACTATATACAGCACAGATGTCTCTGAAACAGCTTTTTATTTGGCAGCTCCAGGACCACACTGCCTGTCCTCTGCTCCCAAGGATTATTGAGCAGTAAATGGTTAACTATATACAGGCACAGAGGTCTCTGAAACAGCTTTTCTATTGGGGGCTCCCAGAGCCACACTGCATGTCACCTGCTCCCAGGGATTATTGAGCAGTAAATGGTTAACTATATAAAGGCAGAGAGGTCCCTGAAACAGCTTTTTAATTGGGAGCTACCGGACCACACTCCCTGTCCTCTGCTCACAGGGATTATTGAGAACTAAATGGTTAACTATATACAGCACAGATGTCACTGACACAGCTTTTTAATTGGGGTCTCCCGAGGCCACACTGCCTGTCCCCTGCTCCCAGCGATTATTGAGCAGTAAATTGTTAACTATATACAGCACAGATGTCACTGACACAGCTTTTTAATTGGGGGCTGCCGAGGCCACTCTGCCTGTCCCATGCTCCCTGGGATGATTGAGCAGTAAATGGTTAACTGTATACAGCACAGATGTCACTGACACAGCTTTTTAAATGGGGGCTCCCAAGGCCACTCTGCCTGTCCCCTGCTCCCAGGGATTATTCAGCAGTAAATGGTTAACTATATGGAGGCACAGTGGTCTCTGTAACAGCTTTTTAATTGGGATCTCCCGAGGCCACACTGCCTGTCTCCTGCTCCCAGCGATTATTGAGCAGTAAATGGTTAAATATATACAGCACAGAGGTCTCTGAAACAGCAATTTATTTGGGGGCTCCCGAGGCCACGCTGTATGTCCCCTGCTGCCAGGAATTGTTGAGAACTAAATTGTTAACTATATACAGGCACAGAGGTCTCTGAAACAGCTTTTGTATTGGGGGCTACCAAGGCCACACTGCCTGTCCCCTGCTCCCAGGGATTATTGAACAGTAAATGGTTAACTATATACAGGCACATAGGTCACTGAAACAGCTTTTTAATTGGGAGCTCCAGGACCATACAGCCTGTCCACTGCTCCCAAGAATTATTGAGCAGTAAATGGATAACTATACACAGCACATAGGTCTCTGAAACAGCTTTTTAATTGGGGGCTCCCGGACCACCTTGCCTGTCCCCTGCTCCCAAGGAATATTGAGCAGTAAATCGTTAACAAGATACAGAGCAGAGGTCTCTGAAGCAGCTTTTTAATTGGGAGCTCCAGCACCACACTGCCTGTCCCCTGCTCCCAAGGATTTTTGAGCAGTAAATGGTTAACTATATACAGCACAGAGGTCTCTAAAACAGCTTTTTAATTGGGTCTCCCAGACCACACGTCTGTCCCCTGCTCCCAGGGTTTATTGAGCAGTAAATGGTTAACTATATACAGGCACAGAGGTCTCTCAATCAGCTTTTTAATTGGGGGCTCCCGAGGTCACACTGCCTGTCCCCTGCTCCCAGGGATTATTGAGCAGTAAATGGTTAACTAAATATCGGCACAGAGGTCACTGAAACAGCTTTTAATTGGGGGCTCCCGAGGCCACACTTCCTAACCCCTGCTCCCAGGGATTATTGAGCAGTAAATGGTTAACTAAATACAGCACAGAGGTCTCTGAAATAGCTTTTTAATTGGGGGCTCCCGAGGTCACACTGCTTGTTCCCTGCTCCCCGGGATTATGGAGAGGAAGTAAATGGTTAACTATATACAGCACAGTAGTCATTGAAACAGCTTTTAAATTGGGGGCACACGAGGCCACACTGCCTGTCCCCTGCTCCCAGGGATTATTGCGCAGTAAATATTTAACTATATACAGCACAGAGGTCACTGAATCAGTTTTTAATTAGGGGCTCCCAGACAACACTGCCTGCCACCTGCTCCCAGGGATTATTGAGCAGTAAATGGTTAACTATACACAGCACAGAGGTCTCTGAAACAGCTTTTAAATTGGGGGCACACGAGGCCAAACTGCCTGTCCCCTGCTCCCAGGGATTATTGCGCAGTAAATGTTTAACTATATACAGCACAGAGGTCACTGAATCAGTTTTTAATTAGGGGCTCCCAGACAACACTGCCTGCCACCTGCTCCCAGGGATTATTGAGCAGTAAATGGTTAACTATACAGAGCACAGAGGTCTTTGAAACAGCTTTTTAATTGGGGGCTCCCGAGGCCACACTGCATGTCACCTGCTCCCAGGGATTATTGAGCAGTAAATATAAAGGCAGAGAGGGAACAGGGATTTCCTGTTCCCTGCTCCCACACACCCTGTGTGGGTTCCTGAGGCCACACTGCCTGTCCCCTGCTCCGAGGGATTATTGAGAACTCAATGGTTAACTATATACAGCACAGATGTCTCTGAAACAGCTTTTTATTTGGCAGCTCCAGGACCACACTGCCTGTCCTCTGCTCCCAAGGATTATTGAGCAGTAAATGGTTAACTATATACAGGCACAGAGGTCTCTGAAACAGCTTTTCTATTGGGGGCTCCCAGAGCCACACTGCATGTCACCTGCTCCCAGGGATTATTGAGCAGTAAATGGTTAACTATATAAAGGCAGAGAGGTCCCTGAAACAGCTTTTTAATTGGGAGCTACCGGACCACACTCCCTGTCCTCTGCTCACAGGGATTATTGAGAACTAAATGGTTAACTATATACAGCACAGATGTCACTGACACAGCTTTTTAATTGGGGTCTCCCGAGGCCACACTGCCTGTCCCCTGCTCCCAGCGATTATTGAGCAGTAAATTGTTAACTATATACAGCACAGATGTCACTGACACAGCTTTTTAATTGGGGGCTGCCGAGGCCACTCTGCCTGTCCCATGCTCCCTGGGATGATTGAGCAGTAAATGGTTAACTGTATACAGCACAGATGTCACTGACACAGCTTTTTAAATGGGGGCTCCCAAGGCCACTCTGCCTGTCCCCTGCTCCCAGGGATTATTCAGCAGTAAATGGTTAACTATATGGAGGCACAGTGGTCTCTGTAACAGCTTTTTAATTGGGATCTCCCGAGGCCACACTGCCTGTCTCCTGCTCCCAGCGATTATTGAGCAGTAAATGGTTAAATATATACAGCACAGAGGTCTCTGAAACAGCAATTTATTTGGGGGCTCCCGAGGCCACGCTGTATGTCCCCTGCTGCCAGGAATTGTTGAGAACTAAATTGTTAACTATATACAGGCACAGAGGTCTCTGAAACAGCTTTTGTATTGGGGGCTACCAAGGCCACACTGCCTGTCCCCTGCTCCCAGGGATTATTGAACAGTAAATGGTTAACTATATACAGGCACATAGGTCACTGAAACAGCTTTTTAATTGGGAGCTCCAGGACCATACAGCCTGTCCACTGCTCCCAAGAATTATTGAGCAGTAAATGGATAACTATACACAGCACATAGGTCTCTGAAACAGCTTTTTAATTGGGGGCTCCCGGACCACCTTGCCTGTCCCCTGCTCCCAAGGAATATTGAGCAGTAAATCGTTAACAAGATACAGAGCAGAGGTCTCTGAAGCAGCTTTTTAATTGGGAGCTCCAGCACCACACTGCCTGTCCCCTGCTCCCAAGGATTTTTGAGCAGTAAATGGTTAACTATATACAGCACAGAGGTCTCTAAAACAGCTTTTTAATTGGGTCTCCCAGACCACACGTCTGTCCCCTGCTCCCAGGGTTTATTGAGCAGTAAATGGTTAACTATATACAGGCACAGAGGTCTCTCAATCAGCTTTTTAATTGGGGGCTCCCGAGGTCACACTGCCTGTCCCCTGCTCCCAGGGATTATTGAGCAGTAAATGGTTAACTAAATATCGGCACAGAGGTCACTGAAACAGCTTTTAATTGGGGGCTCCCGAGGCCACACTTCCTAACCCCTGCTCCCAGGGATTATTGAGCAGTAAATGGTTAACTATCTACAGAGAAGAGTTCTCTAAAACAGCTTTTTAATTGGGGCCTCCCGAGGCCACACTGTCTGTCCCCTGCTCCCAGGGATTATTGAGCAGTAAATGGTTAACTATATGGAGGCACAGAGGTCTCCGCTTTTTAGTTGGGTGCTCCCCAGGTCACACTGCTTGTTCCCTGCTCCCAGGGATTATGGAGAGGAAGTAAATGGTTAACTATATACAGCACAGAGGTAATTGAAACAGCTTTTTATTGTGGGCTCCGGGACCACGTTGCCTGTCCGCTGCTCCTATGGATTATTGAGCAGTAAATGGTTAACTATATACAGCACAGAGGTCACTGAAACAGCTTTTCAGTTGGGACTCCCAGACCACACTGTCTGTCCCCTGCTCCCAGGGTTTATTGAGCAGTAAATGGTTAACGATATACAGGCACAGAGGTCTCTGAATCAGCTTTTTAATTGGGGGCTCCCGAGGTCACACTGCCTGTCCCCTGCTCCCAGGGATTATTGAGCAGTAAATGGTTAACTAAATATAGGCACAGAGGTCACTGAAACAGCTTTTAATTGGGGGCTCCCGAGGCCACACTGCCTAACCCCTGCTCCCAGGGATTATTGAGCAGTAAATGGTTAACTATCTACAGAGAAGAGGTCTCTAAAACAGCTTTTTAATTGTGGGCTCCCGAGGCCACACTGCCTGTCACCTGCTCCCAGGGATTATTGAGCATTAAATGGTTAACTAGATACAGCACAAAGGTCTCTGAAACAGCTTTTTAAATGGGGGCACCCGAGGCCACACTGCCTGTCTCCTGCTCCCAGCGATTATTGAGCAGTAAATGGTTAAATATATACAGCACAGAGGTCTCTGAAATAGCTTTTTAATTGGGGGCTCCCGAGGCCACATTGCCTGTCCCCTGCTCTCAGGGATTATTGAGCAGTAAATGGTTAACTTTTTACAGCACAGAGGTCTCTGAAACAGCTTTTTAATTTGGGTCTCCTGGACCACATTTCCGGTCCCGTGCTCTTGGGGATTTTTGAGCAGTAAATGGTTAACTATATACAGGACTGAGGTCTCTGAAACAGCTTTTTAATTGGGGGCTCCGGAGGCCACACTGTCTGTTTCTTGCTTTCAGGGATTATTGAGCAGTAAATGGTTGACTATATACAGCACAGAGGTCTCTGAAACAGCTTTTTAATTGGGGTCTCCTGGACCACATTTCCGGTCCTCTGCTCCCAGCGATTATTGAGAAGGAAATGGTTAACTATATACAGCAGAGAGGTCTCTGGAACAGCTTTTTAATTGTGGGTTCCCGAAGCCACACTGCCTGTCCCCTGCTCCCAGGGATTATTGAGAACTCAATGGTTAATTATATACAGCACAGATGTCTCTGAAACAGCTTTTTATTTGGGAGCTCCAGGACCACACTGCCTGTCCTCTGCTCCCAAGGATTATTGAGCAGTAAATGGTTAACTATATACAGGCACAGAGGTCTCTGAAACAGCTTTTCTATTGGGGGCTCCCGGATCACACTGCGCGTTTCCTGCTCCCAGGGATTATTCAGCAGTAAATGGTTAACTATATGGAGGCACGGTGGTCTCTGTAACAGCTTTTTAATTGGGGTCTCCCGAGGCCACACTGCCTGTCTCCTGCTCCCAGCGATTATTGAGCAGTAAATGGTTAACTATATACAGCACAGAGGTCTCTGAAACTGCTATTTACTTGGGGGCTCCCGAGGCCACGCTGCCATCCCCTGCTCCCAGGAATTGTTGAGAACTAAATTGTTAACTATATACAGGCACAGAGGTCTCTGAAAAAGATTTATAATTGGGAGCTCCCGACCACACTGCCTGACCCCTGCTTCCAGGGATTATTGAGAACTAAATGGTTAACTATATACAGCACGGAGGTCTCTGAAACAGCTTTTTAATTGGGGGCTCCCGGACCACACTGCCTGTCTCCTGCTCCCAGGGATTATTGAGCAATAAATGGTTAACTCTTTACAGGCACAGAGGTCTCTGAAACAGCTTTTTTATTGGGGGCTCCAGAGGCCACACTGCCTGTCCGCTGCTCCCAGGGATTATTGAGCAGTAAATGATTAACTATATACAGGCACATAGGTCACTGAAACAGCTTTTTAATTGGGGGCTCCCGAGGCCACACTGCCTGTCCCCTGCTCACAGGGATTATTGAGCAGTAAATGGTTAACTATATACAGAGCAGACATCTCTGAAACAGCTTTTTAATTGGGAGCTCCAGGACCATACTGCCTGTCCAATGCTCCCAAGAATTATTGAGCAGTCAATTGTTAACTGTATACAGCACAGAGGTCTCTGAAACAGCTTTTTAATTGGGGGCTCCCGGACCACCTTGCCTGTCCCCTGCTCCCGAGGAATATTGAGCAGTAAATCGTTAACAAGATACAGAGCAGAGGTCTCTGAAACAGCTTTTTAATTGGGAGCTCCAGCACCACACTGCCTGTCCACTGCTGCCAGGGATTATTGAGCAGTAAATGGTTAACTATATACAGCACAGAGGTCTCTAAAACAGCTTTTTAAATGGGTCTCCCGGACCACCCTGTCTGTGCCCTGCTCCCAGGGATTATTGAGCAGTAAATGGTTAACTATATACAGGCACAGATGTCTCTGAAACAGCTTTTTAATTGGGGGATCCCGAGGTCACACTGCCTGTCCCCTGCTCCCAGGGATTATTGAGCAGTAAATGGTTAACTCTATATAGGCACATAGGTCACTGAAACAGCTTTTAATTGGGGGTTTCCGAGGCCACACTGCCTGTCCCCTGCTCCCAGGGATGATTGAGCAGTAAATGGTTAACTATCTACAGAGAAGTGGTCTCTGAAACAGCATTTTAATTGGAGGCTCCCGAGGCCACACTGTCTGTCCCCTGCTCCCAGGGGTTATTGAGCAGTAAATGGTTAACTATATACAGGCACAGAGGTCTCTGAAACATCTTTTTAATTGGGTGCTCCCGAGGCCACACTGCCTGTCCCCTGCTCCCAGGGATTATTGAGCAATAAATGGTTAACTATATACAGTCACAGATGTCTCTGAAACAGCTTTTTAATTGGGGGCTCCCGAGACCACACTGCCTGTTTCCTGCTACCAGGGATTATTCAGCAGTAAATGGTGAACTATATGGAGGCACAGAGGTCTCCGCTTTTTAATTGGGGGCTCCCCAGGTCACTTTGCTTGTTCCCTGCTCCCAGGGATTATGGAGAGGAAGTAAATGGTTAACTATATACAGCACAGAGGTAATTGAAACAGCTTTTTATTGTGGGCTCTGGGAACACATTGCCTGTCCGCTGCTCCTAGGGATTATTGAGCAGTAAATGGTTAACTATATACAGCACAGAGGTCACCGAAATAGTTTTTAATTAGGGGCTCCGAGACCACACTGCCAGCCCCCTGCTCACAGGGATTATTTAGCAGTAAATGGTTAACTATATACAGCACAGAACTCTCTGAATCAGCTTTTTAATTGTGGGCTCCAGAGGCCACACTGACTGTCAACTGCTCCCAGGGATTATTGAGCAGTAAATGGTTAACTAGATACAGCACAAAGATCTCTGAAATAGCTTTTTAATCGGGGGCTCCCGAGGGCACACTGCCTGTCCCCTGCTCTCAGGGATTATTGAGCAGTAAATGGTTAACTTTATACAGCACAGAGGTCTCTGAAACAGCTTTTTAATTGGGGTCTCCTGGACCACATTTCCGGTCCCCTGCTCTCAGGGATTATTGAGCAGTAAATGGTTAACTATATACAGCACAGATGTCTCTGAAACAGCTTTTTAATTGGGGGCTCCCGAGGCCACACTGCCTGTTTCTTGCTCTCAGGGATTATTGAGCAGTAAATGGTTAACTTTATACAGCACAGAGGTCTCTGAAACAGCTTTTTAATTGGGGTATCCTGGACCACATTTCCGGTCCCCTGCTCTCAGGGATTATTGAGCAGTAAATGGTTAACTATATACAGGCACAGAGGTCTCTGAAACAGCTTTCCTATTGGGGGCTCCCAGAGCCACACTGCATGTCACCTGCTCCCAGGGATTATTGAGCAGTAAATGGGTACCTAAATAAAGGCATAGAGGTCACGGAAGCAGCTTTTTAATTGGGAGCTCCCGGACCACACTGCCTGTCCTCTGCTCACAGGGATTATTGAGAACTAAATGGTTAACTATATACAGCACAGATGTCACTGACACAGCTTTTTAATTGGGGTCTCCCGAGGCCACACTGCCTGTCCCCTGCTCCCAGGGATTATTGAGCAGTAAATGGTTAACTGTATACAGCACAGAGGTCTCTGAAACAGCTATTTAATTGGGGTCTCCCGAGGCAACACTGCCTGTCCCCTGCTCCCAGGGATTATTGAGAAGCAAATGGTTAACTTTATACAGCACAGAGGTCTCTGAAATAGCGTTTTAATTGGGGGCTCCCGAGGTCACACTGCTTTTTCCCTGCTCCCAGGTATTATGGAGAGGAAGTAAATGATTAACTATATACAGCACAGAGGTCACTGAAACAGTTTTTACTTAGGGGCTCCCAGACCACACTGCCTGCCCCCTGCTCCCAGGGATTATTGAGCAGTAAATGGTTAACTATATACAGCACAGAAGTCACTGACACAGTTTATTCACAGGGTCTCCCGGACCACATTGCCTGTCCGCTGCTACTAGGGATTATTGAGAAGTAAATGATTAACTATACACAGCACAGAGGTCTCTGAAACAGCTTTTTAATTGCGGGCACCCGAGGCCACACTGCCTGTCACCTGCTCCCAGGGATTATTGAGCAGTAAATGGTTAACTAGATACAGCACAAAGGTCTCTGATACAGCTTTTTAATTGGGGGCACCCGAGGCCACACTGCCTGTCCCCTGCTCCCAGGGATTATTGAGAACTACATGCTTAACTATATACAGCACAGAGGTCTCCGAAACAGCTTTTTAATTGGGTCTCCCGGACCACACTGTCTGTCCCCTGCTCCCAGGGATTATTGAGAAATAAATGGTTAACTATATACAGGCACAGAAGTCTCTGAAACAGCTTTTTAATTGGGGACTCCCGTGGCCACACTGCCTGTCCCCTGCGTCCAGGGATTATTGAGCAGTAAATGGTTAACTATATAAAGGCACAGAGGTCACTGAAACAGCTTTTTAATTGGGAGCTCCCGGACCACACTGCCTGTCCTCAGCTCACACGGATTATTGAGAAGTAAATGGTTAACAATATACAGCACAGAAGTCACTGAAATAGACTTTTAATTGCGGGCTCCCGGAGCCACACTGCCAGACCCCTGCTCCCAGGGATTATTGAGATGTAAATGGTTATCTATATACAGCACAGAGGTCTCTGAAACAGCATTTTAATTGGGGGCTCCCGATGCCAACCTGGCTGTCCCCTGCTCCCAGGGATTATTGAGCAGTAAACGGTTAACTTTCTGCAGCACAGTGGTCTCTGAAACAGCTTTTTAATTGGGGGCTCCCGAGGCCACACTGCCTGTCCCCTGCTCCCAGGGATTATTGAGCGGGAAATGGTTAACTACGTACAGAGCAGAGGTCTCTGAAAAAGCTTTTTAATTGGGGGCTCCTGAATCACACTGCCTGCCCCCTGCTCCCAACGTTGATTGAGCAGTAAATGGTAAACTATATACAGGACAGAGGTCTCCGAAACAGCTTTTTAATTGGGGGCTCCCGAGGCCACACTACCTGTCCCCTGCTCCCAGGGATTATTGAGCAGTAAATGGTAAACTATATACAGGATAGAGGTCCCTGAAACAGCTTTTTAATTGGGGGCACCCGAGGCCACACTGCATGTCTCCTGCTCCCAGCGATTATTGAGCAGCAAATGGTTAATTATATACAGCACAGAGGTCTCTGAAACAGCTTTTTAATTGGTGGCTCCCGAGGTCACACTGCTTTTTCCCTGCTCCCAGGGATTATGGAGAGGAAGTAAATTATTGAGAAGTAAATGGTTAACTATATGTAGGCACAGTTGCCTCTGAAACAGCTTTTGTATTGGGGCTCCCAGAGCCACACTGCATGTCACCTGCTCCCATGGATTGTTGAGCATTAAATAGTTAACTATATACAGGCACAGATGTCTCTGAAACAGCTTTTTAATTTGGGGCTCCAGAGGTCACACTGCCTGTCCCCTGGTCGCAGGCATTATTGAGCAGTAAATGGTTAACTATATATAGGCACATAGGTCACTGAAACAGCTTTTTAATTGGGGGCTCCCGAGGCCACACTGCCTGTCCCCTGCTCCAAGCGTTTATTGAGCAGTAAATGGTTAACTGTATACAGGCACAGATGTCTCTGAAACAGCTTTTTAATTGGGGGCTCCCGGAGCCACACTGCCTGACCCCTGCTCCCAGGGATTATTGAGCAGTAAATGGTTAACTATATACAGCACAGAGGTCTCCGAAACAGATTTTTAATTAAGGGCTCCCGGACCACACTGCCTGACCCCTGCTCCCAGGGATTATTGAGATGTCGATGGTTAACTATATACAGCACAGAGGTCTCTGAAACAGCTTTTTAATTGGGGGCTCCCGGACCACACTGCCTGTCACCTGCTCCCAGGGATTATTGAGCAGGAAATGGTTATCTATATGCAGCACAGAGTTCTCTGAAACAGCTTTTTAATTGGGGGCTCCCGTACCACACTGCCTGTCCTCTGCTCAAAGGGATTATTGAGAAGGAAATGGTTCACTATATACAGGCACAGTTGTCTCTGAAACAGCTTTTTTAATTGGGGGCTCCCGAGGCCACATTACATGTCCCCTGCTCCCAGGGATTATTGAGCTGCAAATGGTTAACTATATACAGCACAGAGGTCACTGAAATAGATTTTTAATTGGGGGCTCCCGGACCCACACTGCCTGTCCCCTGATCTCAGGGATTGTTTAGAAGTAAATGGTTAACTATACTCTGTAACAGCTTTTTAATTGGGAACGCCCGAGGCCACACTGCCTGTCCCCTGCTCCCAGGGATTATTGAGATGTAGATGGTTAACTATATACAGCACAGAGGTCTCTGAAACAGCTTTTTAATTGGGGGCTCCCGGACCACACTGCCTGTCACCTGCTCCCAGGGATTATTGAGCAGGAAATGGTTATCTATATGCAGCACAGAGTTCTCTGAAACAGCTTTTTAATTGGGGGCTCCCGGACCACACTGCCTGTCCTCTGCTCCCAGGGAATATTGATTTGTAAATGGTAAACTATACACAGCACAGAGGTCTTTGAAACAGCTTTTTAATTGGGGGCTCCCGGCCCACGCTGCCTGTCCCCTGCTCCAAGGGATTATTGTGCAGTAAATGGTTAAGTATATACAGCACACTGCACACCAATGATAGTACAAAATGTACCACACCCCCATCAGGCACCCAGCACGCCCCACACCACTGACAGTACACAATGTAACACACCCCTATCAGGCACCCAGCACACCGCACACCACTGACAGCACACAATGTACCACACCCCCATCAGGCACCAAGCACACCGCACACCACTGACAGCACACAATGTACCACACCCCCATCAAACACCCAGCACAACGCACACCACTGACAGTACACAATGTACCATAGCCCCATCAGACACCCATCTCACTGCACACCACTTACAGTACACAATGTACCACACCCCCATCAGACACCCAGCACACCGCACACCACTGACAGTACACAATGTCCCACAGCCCCATCAGACACCCAGTACACCGCACAGCATTGACAGTACAAAATGTACCACACCCCCATCTGGCACCCAGCATACCGCACACCACTGACAGTACACAATGTACCATAGCCCCACCTGGCGCCCAGCACACCGCACACCACTGACAGTACACAATGTACTACAGCCCCATCAGACACCCAGCACACCGCACACCACTGACAGTACACAATGTACCACACCCCCATCAGGCACCCAGCACACCACACACCACTGACAGTACACAATGTACAACAACCCCTTCAGGCACCCTGCTCACCGCACACCACTGACAGTACACAATGTACCACACTCCGATCAGGTACCCAGCACACCACACACCACTGACAGTACACAATGACAAAAACAACCCCATCAGGCACCCAGCACACCGCACACCACTGACAGTACACAATGTACAACAACCCCATCAGGCACCCTGCTCACCGCACACCACTGACAGTACACAATGTACCACACCCCCATCAGACACTCAGCACAGCACACACCACTGACAGTACACAATGTACCACACCCCCATCAGACACACAGCACACCACACACCACTTATAGTACACAATGTACCACAGCCCCATGAGACACCCAGCACACCGCACACCACTGGCAGTACACAATGTACCACACACCCATCAGACACCCAGCACACCACACACCACTGACAGCACACAATGTGCAATACCCCCATCAGACGCCCAGCACACCGCACACCACTGACAGCACACAATGTACCACACCCCCATCAGGCACCCAGCTCATCGCACACCACTGACAGTACACAATGTTCCACAACCCCATCTGACACCCAGCTCATCGCACACCACTGACAGTACACAATGTTCCACAACCCCATCAGACACCCAGCACACCGCACACCACTGACTGTACACAATGTACCACAGCCCTTCACACACCCAGCACACCGCACACCACTGACAGTACACAATGTACCACACCCCCATCAGGCACCCCGCACGCCGCACACCACTGACAGTACACAATGTACCACACCCCCACAGACTCCCAGCTCACCACACGCCACTGACAGTACACAATGTACCTCACCCCCATCAGGGACCCAGCACACCGCACACCACTGACAGTACACAGTGTACCACACCCCCATCAGACACCCAGCACACCACACACCACTGGCAGTACACAATGTACCACACCCCATCAGGCACACAGCACACCGCACACCACTGACAGTACACAATGTACCACAGACCCAGCAGACACCCATCACACCGGACACAACTGACAGTACACAATGTACCACACCCTCATCAGACACCCAGCTCACCGCACACCACTGAAAGTACACATTGTACCACACCCCCATCAGACACCCAGTCCCCGTACATTACTGACATGACACAATGTACCACAGCCCCATCAGGCACCCAGCACACCGCACAACACTGACAGTACACAATGCACCACACCCCCATCAGACACCCAGCACACCACACACAACTGACGGTACACAATTTACCACTGCCCCATCAGACACCCAGCACACCGCACACCACTGACAGTAGACAATGTACCACAGCCCCATCAGACACCCAGCTCACCGCATACCACTGACAGTACACAATGGAACACACCCCCATCAGACACCCAGCACACCGCACACCACTGACAGTACACAATGTACCACAGCCCCATCAGACAACCAGCTCACCGCATACCACTGACAGTACACAATGGAACACACCCCCATCAGACACCCAGCACACCACTGACAGTACACAATGTACCACAGCCCCATCAGGCAACCAGCTCACCACGCACCAGTGACAGACACAATGCACCACAGCCCTATCAGACAGCCAGCACACCACACACCACTGACAGTACACAATGTACCACACCCCTATTCGACACCCAGAACACCGCACACCACTGACAGTACACAATGAACCACGCCCCCAGCAGACACCCAGCACACCACTGACAGTACACAATGTACCACAGCCCCATCAGGCAACCAGCTCACCACACACCAGTGACAGACACAATGCACCACAGCCCTATCAGACAGCCAGCACACCACACACCACTGACAGTACACAATGTACCACACCCCCATCAGGCACCCAGCACACCACACACCACTGACAGTACACAATGTACCACACCACCATCAGACATCCAGCACACCGCACAGCACTGACAGTACACAATGTACCACACCACCATCAGACACCCAGCACACCGCACACCACTGACAGTACACAATGTACCACACCCCCATCAGGCACCCAGCTCAACACACAACACTGACGTACACAATGTACCACACCACCATCAGACACCCAGCACACCGCACACCACTGACAGTACAGAATGTACCGCAGCCCCATCAGGAACCCAGCTCACCGCACTCCACTGACAGCACACAATGTACCACAGCCCCATCAGACACCCTGCACACCACACACCACTGCCAGTACACAATGTACCACAGCCCCATCTGACACCCAGCACACCGCACACCACTGGCAGTACACAATGTACCACACACCCATCAGACACCCAGCACACCACACACCACTGACAGCACACAATGTGCAATACCCCCATCAGACGCCCAGCACACCGCACACCACTGACAGCACACAATGTACCACACCCCCATCAGGCACCCAGCTCATCGCACACCACTGACAGTACACAATGTTCCACAACCCCATCTGACACCCAGCTCATCGCACACCACTGACAGTACACAATGTTCCACAACCCCATCAGACACCCAGCACACCGCACACCACTGACTGTACACAATGTACCACAGCCCTTCACACACCCAGCACACCGCACACCACTGACAGTACACAATGTACCACACCCCCATCAGGCACCCCGCACGCCGCACACCACTGACAGTACACAATGTACCACACCCCCACAGACTCCCAGCTCACCACACGCCACTGACAGTACACAATGTACCTCACCCCCATCAGGGACCCAGCACACCGCACACCACTGACAGTACACAGTGTACCACACCCCCATCAGACACCCAGCACACCACACACCACTGGCAGTACACAATGTACCACACCCCATCAGGCACACAGCACACCGCACACCACTGACAGTACACAATGTACCACAGACCCAGCAGACACCCATCACACCGGACACAACTGACAGTACACAATGTACCACACCCTCATCAGACACCCAGCTCACCGCACACCACTGAAAGTACACATTGTACCACACCCCCATCAGACACCCAGTCCCCGTACATTACTGACATGACACAATGTACCACAGCCCCATCAGGCACCCAGCACACCGCACAACACTGACAGTACACAATGCACCACACCCCCATCAGACACCCAGCACACCACACACAACTGACGGTACACAATTTACCACTGCCCCATCAGACACCCAGCACACCGCACACCACTGACAGTAGACAATGTACCACAGCCCCATCAGACACCCAGCTCACCGCATACCACTGACAGTACACAATGGAACACACCCCCATCAGACACCCAGCACACCGCACACCACTGACAGTACACAATGTACCACAGCCCCATCAGACAACCAGCTCACCGCATACCACTGACAGTACACAATGGAACACACCCCCATCAGACACCCAGCACACCACTGACAGTACACAATGTACCACAGCCCCATCAGGCAACCAGCTCACCACGCACCAGTGACAGACACAATGCACCACAGCCCTATCAGACAGCCAGCACACCACACACCACTGACAGTACACAATGTACCACACCCCTATTCGACACCCAGAACACCGCACACCACTGACAGTACACAATGAACCACGCCCCCAGCAGACACCCAGCACACCACTGACAGTACACAATGTACCACAGCCCCATCAGGCAACCAGCTCACCACACACCAGTGACAGACACAATGCACCACAGCCCTATCAGACAGCCAGCACACCACACACCACTGACAGTACACAATGTACCACACCCCCGTCAGGCACCCAGCACACCACACACCACTGACAGTACACAATGTACCACACCACCATCAGACATCCAGCACACCGCACAGCACTGACAGTACACAATGTACCACACCACCATCAGACACCCAGCACACCGCACACCACTGACAGTACACAATGTACCACACCCCCATCAGGCACCCAGCTCAACACACAACACTGACGTACACAATGTACCACACCACCATCAGACACCCAGCACACCGCACACCACTGACAGTACAGAATGTACCGCAGCCCCATCAGGAACCCAGCTCACCGCACTCCACTGACAGCACACAATGTACCACAGCCCCATCAGACACCCTGCACACCACACACCACTGCCAGTACACAATGTACCACAGCCCCATCTGACACCCAGCACACCGCACACCACTGAAAGTACACAATGTACCACACACCCATCAGGCACCCAGCACAAAGCACATCACTAACAGTACATAATGTACCACACACCCATTAGACACCCAGCACACCACACTCCACTGACAGTACACAATGTACTACACCCCCATCAGACACCCAGCAACCGCACACCACTGACAGTACACAATGTACCACACCCCCATCAGGCACCCAGTACACCGCACACCACTGACAATACACAATGTACCACAGCCCCATCAGACACCCAGCACACCGCACACCACTGACAGGACACGATGTATCACAGCCCCATCAGACACCCAGAACACCACACACCACTGGCAGTACACAATTTACCACTGCCCCATCAGACACCCAGCACACAGCACACCACTGACAGTACACAATTTACCACACCCCCATCAGGCACCGAGCTCATCGCACTCCACTGACAGTACACAATGTCCCACACCCCTATCTGACACCCAGCACACCGCACACCACTGACAGTACACAATGTACCACAGCCCCATCAGAAACCATCACACCGGACACCACTGACAGTACACAATGTACCACAACCCCATCAGACACCCAGCACACCGCACACCACTGAAAGTACACATTGTACCACAGCCCCATCAGACACCCAGCACACCGCACACCACTGACATGACACAATGTACCACAGCCCCATCAGGCACCCAGCACACCGCACAGCACTGACAGTACACAATGTACCACAGTCCCATCAGACACCCACACACCGCACACCACTGACAGTACACAATGTTCCACAGACCCATCAGACACCCAGCACACCGCACACCACTGCCGGTACACAATTTACCACTGCCTTATCAGACACCCAGCACACCGCACACCACTGACAGTACACAATGAACCACACCTCCATCAGACACCCAGCACAATGCACACCACTGACAGTACACAATGTACCACACCCCCATCAGTCACCCAGCACACCGCACACCACTGACAGTACACAATGTACCACACCCCCATCAGACACCCAGCACACCGCACACCACTGACAGTACACAATGTACCAGAACCACATCAGGCACCCAGCACACCGCACGCCACTGACAGTACACATTGTACCACAGCCCCATCAGACACCCAGCACACCGCACACCACTGACATGACACAATGTACCACAGCCCCATCAGGCACCCAGCACACCACACACCACTGACAGTACACAATGTACCTCACCCCCATCAGGGACCCAGCACACCGCACACCACTGACAGTACACAGTGTACCACACCCCCATCAGACACCCAGCACACCACACTCCACTGGCAGTACACCATGTACCACACCCCATCAGGCACCCAGCTCACCGCACACCACTGACAGTACACAATGTACCACACCCCGATCAGACACCCAGCACACCGCACACCATTGACAGCACACAATGTACCACAGACCCATCAGACACCCATCACACCGGACACAACTGACAGTGCACAATGTACCACACCCCCATCAGACACACATCGCACCGGACACCAATGACAGTACACAATGTACCACACCCTCATCAGACACCCAGCACACCGCACACCACTGAAAGTACACATTGTACCACACCCCCATCAGACACCCAGTCCCCGCACACCACTGACATGACACAATGTACCACAGCCCCATCAGGCACCCAGCACACCGCACAACACTGACAGTACACAATGCACCACACCCCCATCAGACACCCAGCACACCACACACAACTGACGGTACACAATTTACCACTGCCCCATCAGACACCCAGCACACCGCACACCACTGACAGTACACAATGTACCACAGCCCCATCAGACACCCAGCTCACCGCATACCACTGACAGTACACAATGGAACACACCCCGATCAGACACCCAGCACACCGCACACCACTGACAGTACACAATGTACCAGAGCCCCATCAGACACCCAGCTCGCCGCATACCACTGACAGTACACAATGGAACACACCCCCATCAGACACCCAGCACACCGCACACCACTGACAGTACACAGTATACCACACCCCCATCAGACACCCAGCACACCACTGACAGTACACAATGTACCACAGCCCCATCAGACACCCAGCACACCACACACCACTGGCAGTACACAATGTACCACACCCCATCAGGCACACAGCACACCGCACACCACTGACAGTACACAATGTACCACAGACCCATCAGACACCCATCACACCGGACACAACTGACAGTACACAATGTACCACACCCTCATCAGACACCCAGCTCACCGCACACCACTGAAAGTACACATTGTACCACACCCCCATCAGACACCCAGTCCCCGTACATTACTGACATGACACAATGTACCACAGCCCCATCAGGCACCCAGCACACCGCACAACACTGACAGTACACAATGCACCACACCCCCATCAGACACCCAGCACACCACACACAACTGACAGTACACAATTTACCACTGCCCCATCAGACACCCAGCACACCGCACACCACTGACAGTACACAATGTACCACAGCCCCATCAGACACCCAGCTCACCGCATACCACTGACAGTACACAATGGAACACACCCCCATCAGACACCCAGCACACCGCACACCACTGACAGTACACAATGTACCACAGCCCCATCAGACAACCAGCTCACCGCATACCACTGACAGTACACAATGGAACACACCCCCATCAGACACCCAGCACACCACTGACAGTACACAATGTACCACAGCCCCATCAGGCAACCAGCTCACCACGCACCAGTGACAGACACAATGCACCACAGCCCTATCAGACAGCCAGCACACCACACACCACTGACAGTACACAATGTACCACACCCCTATTCGACACCCAGAACACCGCACACCACTGACAGTACACAATGAACCACGCCCCCAGCAGACACCCAGCACACCACTGACAGTACACAATGTACCACAGCCCCATCAGGCAACCAGCTCACCACACACCAGTGACAGACACAATGCACCACAGCCCTATCAGACAGCCAGCACACCACACACCACTGACAGTACACAATGTACCACACCCCCATCAGGCACCCAGCACACCACACACCACTGACAGTACACAATGTACCACACCACCATCAGACATCCAGCACACCGCACAGCACTGACAGTACACAATGTACCACACCACCATCAGACACCCAGCACACCGCACACCACTGACAGTACACAATGTACCACACCCCCATCAGGCACCCAGCTCAACACACAACACTGACGTACACAATGTACCACACCACCATCAGACACCCAGCACACCGCACACCACTGACAGTACAGAATGTACCGCAGCCCCATCAGGAACCCAGAACACCGCACTCCACTGACAGCACACAATGTACCACAGTTCCATCAGACACCCTGCACACCACACACCACTGCCAGTACACAATGTACCACAGCCCCATCTGACACCCAGCACACCGCACACCACTGAAAGTACACAATGTACCACACACCCATCAGGCACCCAGCACAAAGCACATCACTAACAGTACATAATGTACCACACCCCCATCAGACACCCAGCACACCACACTCCACTGACAGTACACAATGTACCTCACCCCCATCAGGCACCCAGCTCACCGCACACCACTGACAGTACACAATGTACCACACCCCGATCAGACACCCAGCACACCGCACACCATTGACAGCACACAATGTACCACAGACCCATCAGACACCCATCACACCGGACACAACTGACAGTGCACAATGTACCACACCCCCATCAGACACACATCGCACCGGACACCAATGACAGTACACAATGTACCACACCCTCATCAGACACCCAGCACACCGCACACCACTGAAAGTACACATTGTACCACACCCCCATCAGACACCCAGTCCCCGCACACCACTGACATGACACAATGTACCACAGCCCCATCAGGCACCCAGCACACCGCACAACACTGACAGTACACAATGCACCACACCCCCATCAGACACCCAGCACACCACACACAACTGACGGTACACAATTTACCACTGCCCCATCAGACACCCAGCACACCGCACACCACTGACAGTACACAATGTACCACAGCCCCATCAGACACCCAGCTCACCGCATACCACTGACAGTACACAATGGAACACACCCCGATCAGACACCCAGCACACCGCACACCACTGACAGTACACAATGTACCAGAGCCCCATCAGACACCCAGCTCACCGCATACCACTGACAGTACACAATGGAACACACCCCCATCAGACACCCAGCACACCGCACACCACTGACAGTACACAGTATACCACACCCCCATCAGACACCCAGCACACCACTGACAGTACACAATGTACCACAGCCCCATCAGGCAACCAGCTCACCACGCACCAGTGACAGACACAATGCACCACAGCCCTATCAGACAGCCAGCACACCACACACCACTGACAGTACACAATGTACCACGCCCCTATCCGACACCCAGAACACCGCACACCACTGACAGTAAACAATGAACCACGCCCCCAGCAGACACCCAGCACACCACTGACAGTACACAATGTACCACAGCCCCATCAGGCAACCAGCTCACCACACACCAATGACAGACACAATGCACCACAGCCCTATCAGGCACCCAGCACACCGCACGCCACTGACAGTACACATTGTACCACAGCCCCATCAGACACCCAGCACACCGCACACCAGTGACATGACACAATGTACCACAGCCCCATCAGGCACCCAGCACACCACACACCACTGACAGTACACAATGTACCACACCCCCATCAGACACCCATCACACCGGACACCACTGACAGTACACAATGTACCACACCCCCATCAGACACCCAGCACACCGCACACCACTGAAAGTACACATTGTACCACACCCCCATCAGACACCCAGCACACCGCACACCACTGACAGTACACAATGTTCCATAGACCCATCAGACACCCAGCACACCGCACACCACTGACGGTACACAATTTACCACTGCCTCATCAGACACCCAGCACACCGCACACCACTGACAGTACACAATGAACCACACCCCCATCAGACACCCAGCACAATGCACACCACTGACAGTACACAATGTACCACACCCCCATCAGACACCCAGCACACCGCACACCACTGACAGTACACAATGTACCACACCCCCATCAGACACCCAGCACACCGCACACCACTGACAGTACACAATGTACCACACCCCCATCAGGCACCCAGCACACCGCACGCCACTGACAGTACACAATGTACCACAGCCCCATCAGGCACCCAGCACACCGCACAGCACTGACAGTACACAATGTACCACAGTCCCATCAGACACCCACACACCGCACACCACTGACAGTACACAATGTTCCACAGACCCATCAGACACCCAGCACACCGCACACCACTGCCGGTACACAATTTACCACTGCCTTATCAGACACCCAGCACACCGCACACCACTGACAGTACACAATGAACCACACCTCCATCAGACACCCAGCACAATGCACACCACTGACAGTACACAATGTACCACACCCCCATCAGTCACCCAGCACACCGCACACCACTGACAGTACACAATGTACCACACCCCCATCAGACACCCAGCACACCGCACACCACTGACAGTACACAATGTACCAGAACCACATCAGGCACCCAGCACACCGCACGCCACTGACAGTACACATTGTACCACAGCCCCATCAGACACCCAGCACACCGCACACCACTGACATGACACAATGTACCACAGCCCCATCAGGCACCCAGCACACCACACACCACTGACAGTACACAATGTACCTCACCCCCATCAGGGACCCAGCACACCGCACACCACTGACAGTACACAGTGTACCACACCCCCATCAGACACCCAGCACACCACACTCCACTGGCAGTACACCATGTACCACACCCCATCAGGCACCCAGCTCACCGCACACCACTGACAGTACACAATGTACCACACCCCGATCAGACACCCAGCACACCGCACACCATTGACAGCACACAATGTACCACAGACCCATCAGACACCCATCACACCGGACACAACTGACAGTGCACAATGTACCACACCCCCATCAGACACACATCGCACCGGACACCAATGACAGTACACAATGTACCACACCCTCATCAGACACCCAGCACACCGCACACCACTGAAAGTACACATTGTACCACACCCCCATCAGACACCCAGTCCCCGCACACCACTGACATGACACAATGTACCACAGCCCCATCAGGCACCCAGCACACCGCACAACACTGACAGTACACAATGCACCACACCCCCATCAGACACCCAGCACACCACACACAACTGACGGTACACAATTTACCACTGCCCCATCAGACACCCAGCACACCGCACACCACTGACAGTACACAATGTACCACAGCCCCATCAGACACCCAGCTCACCGCATACCACTGACAGTACACAATGGAACACACCCCGATCAGACACCCAGCACACCGCACACCACTGACAGTACACAATGTACCAGAGCCCCATCAGACACCCAGCTCGCCGCATACCACTGACAGTACACAATGGAACACACCCCCATCAGACACCCAGCACACCGCACACCACTGACAGTACACAGTATACCACACCCCCATCAGACACCCAGCACACCACTGACAGTACACAATGTACCACAGCCCCATCAGACACCCAGCACACCACACACCACTGGCAGTACACAATGTACCACACCCCATCAGGCACACAGCACACCGCACACCACTGACAGTACACAATGTACCACAGACCCATCAGACACCCATCACACCGGACACAACTGACAGTACACAATGTACCACACCCTCATCAGACACCCAGCTCACCGCACACCACTGAAAGTACACATTGTACCACACCCCCATCAGACACCCAGTCCCCGTACATTACTGACATGACACAATGTACCACAGCCCCATCAGGCACCCAGCACACCGCACAACACTGACAGTACACAATGCACCACACCCCCATCAGACACCCAGCACACCACACACAACTGACAGTACACAATTTACCACTGCCCCATCAGACACCCAGCACACCGCACACCACTGACAGTACACAATGTACCACAGCCCCATCAGACACCCAGCTCACCGCATACCACTGACAGTACACAATGGAACACACCCCCATCAGACACCCAGCACACCGCACACCACTGACAGTACACAATGTACCACAGCCCCATCAGACAACCAGCTCACCGCATACCACTGACAGTACACAATGGAACACACCCCCATCAGACACCCAGCACACCACTGACAGTACACAATGTACCACAGCCCCATCAGGCAACCAGCTCACCACGCACCAGTGACAGACACAATGCACCACAGCCCTATCAGACAGCCAGCACACCACACACCACTGACAGTACACAATGTACCACACCCCTATTCGACACCCAGAACACCGCACACCACTGACAGTACACAATGAACCACGCCCCCAGCAGACACCCAGCACACCACTGACAGTACACAATGTACCACAGCCCCATCAGGCAACCAGCTCACCACACACCAGTGACAGACACAATGCACCACAGCCCTATCAGACAGCCAGCACACCACACACCACTGACAGTACACAATGTACCACACCCCCATCAGGCACCCAGCACACCACACACCACTGACAGTACACAATGTACCACACCACCATCAGACATCCAGCACACCGCACAGCACTGACAGTACACAATGTACCACACCACCATCAGACACCCAGCACACCGCACACCACTGACAGTACACAATGTACCACACCCCCATCAGGCACCCAGCTCAACACACAACACTGACGTACACAATGTACCACACCACCATCAGACACCCAGCACACCGCACACCACTGACAGTACAGAATGTACCGCAGCCCCATCAGGAACCCAGAACACCGCACTCCACTGACAGCACACAATGTACCACAGTTCCATCAGACACCCTGCACACCACACACCACTGCCAGTACACAATGTACCACAGCCCCATCTGACACCCAGCACACCGCACACCACTGAAAGTACACAATGTACCACACACCCATCAGGCACCCAGCACAAAGCACATCACTAACAGTACATAATGTACCACACCCCCATCAGACACCCAGCACACCACACTCCACTGACAGTACACAATGTACCTCACCCCCATCAGGCACCCAGCTCACCGCACACCACTGACAGTACACAATGTACCACACCCCGATCAGACACCCAGCACACCGCACACCATTGACAGCACACAATGTACCACAGACCCATCAGACACCCATCACACCGGACACAACTGACAGTGCACAATGTACCACACCCCCATCAGACACACATCGCACCGGACACCAATGACAGTACACAATGTACCACACCCTCATCAGACACCCAGCACACCGCACACCACTGAAAGTACACATTGTACCACACCCCCATCAGACACCCAGTCCCCGCACACCACTGACATGACACAATGTACCACAGCCCCATCAGGCACCCAGCACACCGCACAACACTGACAGTACACAATGCACCACACCCCCATCAGACACCCAGCACACCACACACAACTGACGGTACACAATTTACCACTGCCCCATCAGACACCCAGCACACCGCACACCACTGACAGTACACAATGTACCACAGCCCCATCAGACACCCAGCTCACCGCATACCACTGACAGTACACAATGGAACACACCCCGATCAGACACCCAGCACACCGCACACCACTGACAGTACACAATGTACCAGAGCCCCATCAGACACCCAGCTCACCGCATACCACTGACAGTACACAATGGAACACACCCCCATCAGACACCCAGCACACCGCACACCACTGACAGTACACAGTATACCACACCCCCATCAGACACCCAGCACACCACTGACAGTACACAATGTACCACAGCCCCATCAGGCAACCAGCTCACCACGCACCAGTGACAGACACAATGCACCACAGCCCTATCAGACAGCCAGCACACCACACACCACTGACAGTACACAATGTACCACGCCCCTATCCGACACCCAGAACACCGCACACCACTGACAGTAAACAATGAACCACGCCCCCAGCAGACACCCAGCACACCACTGACAGTACACAATGTACCACAGCCCCATCAGGCAACCAGCTCACCACACACCAATGACAGACACAATGCACCACAGCCCTATCAGGCACCCAGCACACCGCACGCCACTGACAGTACACATTGTACCACAGCCCCATCAGACACCCAGCACACCGCACACCAGTGACATGACACAATGTACCACAGCCCCATCAGGCACCCAGCACACCACACACCACTGACAGTACACAATGTACCACACCCCCATCAGACACCCATCACACCGGACACCACTGACAGTACACAATGTACCACACCCCCATCAGACACCCAGCACACCGCACACCACTGAAAGTACACATTGTACCACACCCCCATCAGACACCCAGCACACCGCACACCACTGACAGTACACAATGTTCCATAGACCCATCAGACACCCAGCACACCGCACACCACTGACGGTACACAATTTACCACTGCCTCATCAGACACCCAGCACACCGCACACCACTGACAGTACACAATGAACCACACCCCCATCAGACACCCAGCACAATGCACACCACTGACAGTACACAATGTACCACACCCCCATCAGACACCCAGCACACCGCACACCACTGACAGTACACAATGTACCACACCCCCATCAGACACCCAGCACACCGCACACCACTGACAGTACACAATGTACCACACCCCCATCAGGCACCCAGCACACCGCACGCCACTGACAGTACACAATGTACCACAGCCCCATCAGGCACCCAGCACACCGCACAACACTGACAGTACACAATGCACCACATCCCCATCAGACACCCAGCACACCACACACAACTGACGGTACACAATTTACCACTGCCCCATCAGACACCCAGCACACCGCACACCACTGACAGTACACAATGTACCACAGCCCCATCAGACACCCAGCTCACCGCATACCACTGACAGTACACAATGGAACACACCCCGATCAGACACCCAGCACACCGCACACCACTGACAGTACACAATGTACCAGAGCCCCATCAGACACCCAGCTCACCGCATACCACTGACAGTACACAATGGAACACACCCCCATCAGACACCCAGCACACCGCACACCACTGACAGTACACAGTATACCACACCCCCATCAGACACCCAGCACACCACTGACAGTACACAATGTACCACAGCCCCATCAGGCAACCAGCTCACCACGCACCAGTGACAGACACAATGCACCACAGCCCTATCAGACAGCCAGCACACCACACACCACTGACAGTACACAATGTACCACGCCCCTATCCGACACCCAGAACACCGCACACCACTGACAGTAAACAATGAACCACGCCCCCAGCAGACACCCAGCACACCACTGACAGTACACAATGTACCACAGCCCCATCAGGCAACCAGCTCACCACACACCAATGACAGACACAATGCACCACAGCCCTATCAGGCACCCAGCACACCGCACGCCACTGACAGTACACATTGTACCACAGCCCCATCAGACACCCAGCACACCGCACACCAGTGACATGACACAATGTACCACAGCCCCATCAGGCACCCAGCACACCACACACCACTGACAGTACACAATGTACCACACCCCCATCAGACACCCATCACACCGGACACCACTGACAGTACACAATGTACCACACCCCCATCAGACACCCAGCACACCGCACACCACTGAAAGTACACATTGTACCACACCCCCATCAGACACCCAGCACACCGCACACCACTGACAGTACACAATGTTCCATAGACCCATCAGACACCCAGCACACCGCACACCACTGACGGTACACAATTTACCACTGCCTCATCAGACACCCAGCACACCGCACACCACTGACAGTACACAATGAACCACACCCCCATCAGACACCCAGCACAATGCACACCACTGACAGTACACAATGTACCACACCCCCATCAGGCACCCAGCACACCGCACGCCACTGACAGTACACAATGTACCACACCCCCATCAAGCTCCCAGCACACCGCACACCACTGACAGTACACAATGTACCGCACCCCCATCAGACACCCAGCTCCCCACACACCACTGATATGACACAATGTACCACACCCCCATCAGGCACCCAGCACACCGCACATCACTTACAGTACACAATGTACCACAACCCCATCAGTCACCCAGCACACCGCACACCACTGACAGTACACAATGTACCACAGCCCCATCAGGCACCCAGCACACCGCACAACACTGACAGTACACAATGTACCACACCCCCATCAGACACCCAGCACACCGCAGACCACTGACGGTACACAATTTACCACTGCCTCATCAGACACCCAGCACACCGCACACCACTGACAGTACACAATGAACCACACCCCCATCAGAAACCCAGCACACCGCACACCACTGACAGTGCACAATGCACCACACCCCCATCAGTCACCCAGCACACCGCACACCACTGACAGTACACAATGTACCACACCACCATCAGACACCCAGCACACTGCACACCACTGAAAGTACACAATGTACCACACCCGCATCAGACACCCAGCACACCGCTCGGCACTGACAGTACACAATGTACCACACCACCATCAGACACCCAGCACACCGCACACCACTGACAGTACACAATGTACCACACCCCCATCAGGCACCCAGCTCAACACACACCACTGACAGTACAAAATGTACCACACCACCATCAGACATCCAGCACACCGCACACCACTGACAGTACACAATGTACCACACTCCCATCAGACACCCAGCACACGACACACCACTGACAGTACACAATGTACCACACCCCCATCAGACACCCAGCACACCACACACCACTGACGGTACACAATGTACCACACCCCCATCAGGCACCCAGCTCAACACACACCACTGACAGTACACAATGTACCACACCCCTATCAGACACCCAGCACACTGCACACCACTGACAGTACACAATGTACCACAGCACCATCAGGAACCCAGCTCACCGCACACCACTGACAGCACACAATGTACCACACCCCTATCTGACATCTAGCACACCGCACACCACTGACAGTACACAATGTACCACAGCCCCATCAGACACCCTGCACACAACACACCACTGTCAGTACACAATATACCACAGCCCCATCAGACACCCAGCACACCGAACACCACTGACAGTACACAATGTACAACACCCCCATCAGGCACCCAGCTCAACACACACCACTGACAGTACACAATGCACCACACCACCATCATCCACCCAGCACACCGCACACCACTGACAGTACACAATGTACCACACCCCCATCAGACACCCAGCACACCGCACACCACTGACAGTACACAATGTACCACAGCCCCATCAGGAACCCAGCTCACCGCACACCACTGACATCACACAATGTACCACACCCCGATCTGACATCCAGCACACCGCACACCACTGACAGTACACAATGTACCACAGCCCCATCAGACACCCAGCACACCGCACACCACTTACAGTACACAATTTACCACACCCCCATCAGACACCCTGCTCACCACACACCACTGACAGTACACAATATATCACACCCCATCAGACACCCAGCACACAACACACCACTGACAGTACACAATGGACCACACCCCCATCAGGCACCCAGCACCCCACACACCACTGACAGTACACAATGTACCACAGCCCCATCAGGCACCCAGCACACCCCACACCACTGACAGTACACAATGTACCACTCCCCCATCAGGCACCCAGCACACTGCACACCACTGACAGTACACAATGTACCACAGCCCCATCAGGTACCCAGCACACCGCACACCACTGACAGTACACAATGTACCACAGCCCCATCAGGCACCCAGCACACTGCACACAACTGACAGTACACAATGTACCACTACCCCATCAGGTACCCAGCACACCGCACACCACTGACAGTACACAATGTACCACACCCCCATCAGACACCCAGCACACCGCACACCACTGACAGTACATAATGTACCACAGCCCCATCAGATACCCAGCTCACCGCACACCACTGACAGTACACAATTTACCAAAGCCTCATCAGTCACCCAGCACACCGCACACCACTGACAGTACACAATGTATACACCCACATCAGACACCCAGCACACCGCACACCACTGACAGTACACAATGTACCACACCCCCATCAGGCACCCAGCACACCGCACACCACTAACAGTACACAATGTACCACAGCCCCATCAGTCACCCAGCACACCGCACACCACTGACAGTACACAATGTAACACAGCCCCATCAGCCACCGAGCACCCCGCACACCACTGACAGTACACAATGTACCACAGCCTGATCAGACACACAGCACACCGCACAGCACGGACAGTGCAAATTGTACCACAGCCCCATCAGACACCCAGCACACTGCACACCACTGACAGTACACAATGTACAACAACCCCATCAGGCACCCTGCTCACCGCACACCACTGACAGTACACAATGTACCACACTCCGATCAGGCACCCAGCACACCACACACCACTGACAGTACACAATGACAAAAACAACCCCATCAGGCACCCAGCACACCGCACACCACTGACAGTACACAATGTACAACAACCCCATCAGGCACCCTGCTCACCGCACACCACTGACAGTACACAATGTACCACACCCCCATCAGACACACAGCACACCACACATCACTTATAGTACACAATGTACCACAGCCCCATGAGACACCCAGCACACCGCACACCACTGACAGTGCACAATGTACCACAGCCCCATCAGACACCCAGCACACCGCACACCACTGGCAGTACACAATGTACCACACACCCATCAGACACCCAGCACACCGCACACCACTGAGAGTACACAATGTATCACACCCCCATCAGACACCCAGCACACCACACACCACTGACAGTACACAATGTACCACATCCCCATCAGACACCCAGCACACCACACACTACTGACAGTACACAATGTACCACAGCCCCATCAGACACACAGCTCACCGCACACCACTGACAGTACACAATGTACCTCACCCCTTTCAAGCACCCAGCTCACCGCACACCACTGGCAGTACAAAATGTACCACACCCCCATCAGACACCCAGCTCACCGCAGAGCACTGACAGTACACAGTGTACCACAGCCCCATCAGACACCCAGCACACCGCACACCACTGACAGTACACAATGTATCACACCCCCATCAGGCACCCAGCAAACAACACACCACTGACAGTACACAATGTACCACAGCCCCATCAGACACCCAGCACACGGCACACCACTGACAGTACACAATGTACCACAGCCCCATCAGGCACCCAGCACACCGCACACCACTGACAGTACACAATGTACCACAGGCACATCATGCACCCAGCACACCGCACACCACTGACAGTACACAATGTACCACATCCCATCAGGCACCCAGCACACCACACACCACTGACAGTACACAATGTACCAGAGCCCCATCAGGCACACAGCACACCGCACACCACTGACAGTACACAATGTACCACACCCCGATCAGACACCCAGCACACCGCACACCACTGACAGCACACAATGTACCACAGACCCATCAGACACCCATCACACCGGACACAACTGACAGTACACAATGTACCGCACCCCCATCAGACACACATCGCACCGGACACCAATGACAGTACACAATGTACCACACCCTCATCAGACACCCAGCACACCGCACACCACTGAAAGTACACATTGTACCACACCCCCATCAGACACCCAGTCCCCAAACACCACTGACATGACACAATGTACCACAGCCCCATCAGGCACCCAGCACACCGCACAACACTGACAGTACACAATGCACCACACCCCCATCAGACACCCAGCACACCACACACAACTGACGGTACACAATTTACCACTGCCCCATCAGACACCCAGCACACCGCACACCACTGACAGTACACAATGTACCACAGCCCCATCAGACACCCAGCTCACCGCATACCACTGACAGTACACAATGGAACACACCCTCATCAGACACCCAGCACACCGCACACCACTGACAGTACACAATGTACCACAGCCCCATCAGACACCCAGCTCACCGCATACCACTGACAGTACACAATGGAACACACCCCCATCAGACACCCAGCACACCGCACACCACTGACAGTACACAATGTACCACACCCCCATCAGACACCCAGCACACCACTGACAGTACACAATGTACCACAGCCCCATCAGGCAACCAGCTCACCACACACCAGTGACAGACACAATGCACCACAGCCCTAACAGACAGCCAGCACACCACACACCACTGACAGTACACAATGTACCACACCCCTATCCGAAACCCAGAACACCGCACACCACTGACAGTACACAATGAACAACGCCCCCATCAAACACCCAGCACACCACTGACAGTACACAATGTACCACAGCCCCATCAGGCAACCAGCTCACCACACACCAGTGACAGACACAATGCACCACAGCCCTATCAGACAGCCAGCACACCACACACCACTGACAGTACACAATGTACCACAGACCCATCAGACACTCACACACCGCACACCACTGACAGTACACAATGTTCCACAGACCCATCAGACACCCAGCACACCGCACACCACTGACGGTACACAATTTACCACTGCCTCATCAGACACCCAGCACACCGCACACCACTGACAGTACACAATGAACCACACCCCCATCAGACACCCAGCACAATGCACACCACTGACAGTACACAATGTACCACACCCCCATCAGACACCCAGCACACCGCACACCACTGACAGTACACAATGTACCACACCCCCATCAGACACCCAGCACACCGCACACCACTGACAGTACACAATGTACCACACCCCCATCAGGCACCCAGCACACCGCACGCCCCTGACAGTACACAATGTACCACACCCCCATCAAGCTCCCAGCACACCGCACACCACTGACAGTACACAATGTACCGCACCCCCATCAGACATCCAGCACACCGCAAACCACTGACAGTACACAATGTGCCACACCCCATCAGTCACCCAGCACACCGCACACCACTGACAGTACACAATGTACCACAGCCCCATCAGACACCATCACACCGGACACCACTGATTGTACACAATGTACCACACCCCCATCAGTCACCCAGCACACCGCACACCACTGACAGTACACAATGTACCACAGCCCCATCAGACACCATCACACCGGACACCACTGACAGTACACAATGTACCACACCCCCATCAGGCACCGAGCTCATCGCACTCCACTGACAGTACACAATGTACCACACACCCATCAGACACCCAGCACACCGCACACCACTGACAGTACACAATGTACCACAGCCCCATCAGACACCATCACACCGTACACCACTGACAGTACACAATGTACCACACCCCCATCAGACAGCCAGCACACCACACACCACTGACAGTACACAATGTACCACACCCCCATCAGGCACCCAGCACACCACACACCACTGACAGTACACAATGTACCACACCACCTTCAGACATCCAGCACACCGCACAGCACTGTCAGTACACAATGTACCACACCACCATCAGACACCAAGCACACCGCACACCACTGACAGTACACAATGTACCACACCCCCATCAGGCACCCAGCTCAACACACACCACTGACAGTACACAATGTACCACACCACCATCAGACACCCAGCACACCGCACACCACTGACAGTACACAATGTACCACAGCCCCATCAGGAACCCAGCTCACCGCACACCACTGACAGCACACAATGTACCACAGCCCCATCAGACACCCTGCACACCACACACCACTGTCAGTACACAATGTACCACAACCCCATCTGACACCCAGCACACCGCACACCACTGAAAGTACACAATGTACCACACCCCCATCAGGCACCCAGCACACCACACACCACTGACAGTACACAATGTACCACACCCCCATCAGGCACCCAGCACACCACACACCACTGACAGTACACAATGTACCACACCCCCATCAGGCACCCAGCACAAAGCACATCACTAACAGTACATAATGTACCACACACCCATTAGACACCCAGCACACCACACTCCACTGACAGTACACAATGTACTACACCCCCATCAGACACCCAGCAACCGCACACCACTGACAGTCCACAACGTACCACACCAACATCAGGCACCCAGCACACCGCACACCACTGACAATACACAATGTACCACAGCCCCATCAGACACCCAGCACACCGCACACCACTGACAGGACACGATGTATCACAGCCCCATCAGACACCCAGAATACCACACACCGCTGGCAGTACACAATTTACCACTGCGCCATCAGATACCCAGCACACAGCACACCACTGACAGTACACAATGTACCACACCCCCATCAGTCACCCAGCACACCGCACACCACTGACAGTACACAATGTACCACAGCCCCATCAGACACCATCACACCGGACACCACTGACAGTACACAATGTACCACACCCCCATCAGGCACCGAGCTCATCGCACTCCACTGACAGTACACAATGTACCACACCACCTTCTGACACCCAGCACACCGCACACCACTGACAGTACACAATGTACCACAACCCCATCAGACACCATCACACCGGACACCACTGACAGTACACAATGTACCACACCCCCATCCGGCACCGAGCTCATCGCACTCCACTGACAGTACACAATGTACCATACCCCCATCAGACACCTAGCACACCACACACCACTGACAGTACACAATGTACCACAGCCCCATCAGACACCCATCACACCGGACACCACTGACAGTACACAATGTACCACACCCCCATCAGACACCAAGCACACCGCACACCACTGAAAGTACACATAGTACCACAGCCCCATCAGACACCAAGCACACCGCACACCACTGACATGACACAATGTACCACAGCCCCATCAGGCACCCAGCACACCGCACAACACTGACAGTACACAATGTACCACAGTCCCATCAAACACCCACACACCGCACACCACTGACAGTACACAATGGAACACACCCCCATCAGACACCCAGCACACCGCACACCACTGACATTACACAGTATACCACACCCCCATCAGACACCCAGCACACCACTGACAGTACACAATGTACCACAGCCCCATCAGGCAACCAGCTCACCACGCACCAGTGACAGACACAATGCACCACAGCCCTATCAGACAGCCAGCACACCACACACCACTGACAGTACACAATGTACCACGCCCCTATCCGACACCCAGAACACCGCACACCACTGACAGTAAACAATGAACCACGCCCCCAGCAGACACCCAGCACACCACTGACAGTACACAATGTACCACAGCCCCACCAGGCAACCAGCTCACCACACACCAATGACAGACACAATGCACCACAGCCCTATCAGGCACCCAGCACACCGCACGCCACTGACAGTACACATTGTACCACAGCCCCATCAGACACCCAGCACACCGCACACCAGTGACATGACACAATGTACCACAGCCCCATCAGGCACCCAGCACACCACACACCACTGACAGTACACAATGTACCACACCCCCATCAGACACCCATCACACCGGACACCACTGACAGTACACAATGTACCACACCCCCATCAGACACCCAGCACACCGCACACCACTGAAAGTACACATTGTACCACACCCCCATCAGACACCCAGCACACCGCACACCACTGACAGTACACAATGTTCCACAGACCCATCAGACACCCAGCACACCGCACACCACTGACGGTACACAATTTACCACTGCCTCATCAGACACCCAGCACACCGCACACCACTGACAGTACACAATGAACCACACCCCCATCAGACACCCAGCACAATGCACACCACTGACAGTACACAATGTACCACACCCCCATCAGACACCCAGCACACCGCACGCCACTGACAGTACACAATGTACCACACCCCCATCAAGCTCCCAGCACACCGCACACCACTGACAGTACACAATGTACCGCACCCCCATCAGACACCCAGCTCCCCACACACCACTGATATGACACAATGTACCACACCCCCATCAGGCACCCAGCACACCGCACACCACTGACAGTACACAATGAACCACACCCCCATCAGAAACCCAGCACACCGCACACCACTGACAGTACACAATGTACCACACCCCCATCAGACACCCAGCACACCGCACACCACTGACAGTACACAATGTACCACACCCCCATCAGGCACCCAGCACACCGCACGCCCCTGACAGTACACAATGTACCACACCCCCATCAAGCTCCCAGCACACCGCACACCACTGACAATACACAATGTACCGCACCCCCATCAGACATCCAGCACACCGCAAACCACTGACAGTACACAATGTGCCACACCCCATCAGTCACCCAGCACACCGCACACAACTGACAGTACACAATGTACCACAGCCCCATCAGACACCATCACACCGGACACCACTGATTGTACACAATGTACCACACCCCCATCAGTCACCCAGCACACCGCACACCACTGACAGTACACAATGTACCACAGCCCCATCAGACACCATCACACCGGACACCACTGACAGTACACAATGTACCACACCCCCATCAGGCACCGAGCTCATCGCACTCCACTGACAGTACACAATGTACCACACACCCATCAGACACCCAGCACACCGCACACCACTGACAGTACACAATGTACCACAGCCCCATCAGACACCATCACACCGTACACCACTGACAGTACACAATGTACCACACCCCCATCAGACAGCCAGCACACCACACACCACTGACAGTACACAATGTACCACACCCCCATCAGGCACCCAGCACACCACACACCACTGACAGTACACAATGTACCACACCACCATCAGACATCCAGCACACCGCACAGCACTGTCAGTACACAATGTACCACACCACCATCAGACACCCAGCACACCGCACACCACTGACAGTACACAATGTACCACACCCCCATCAGGCACCCAGCTCAACACACACCACTGACAGTACACAATGTACCACACCACCATCAGACACCCAGCACACCGCACACCACTGACAGTACACAATGTACCACAGCCCCATCAGGAACCCAGCTCACCGCACACCACTGACAGCACACAATGTACCACAGCCCCATCAGACACCCTGCACACCACACACCACTGTCAGTACACAATGTACCACAACCCCATCTGACACCCAGCACACCGCACACCACTGAAAGTACACAATGTACCACACCCCCATCAGGCACCCAGCACACCACACACCACTGACAGTACACAATGTACCACACCCCCATCAGGCACCCAGCACACCACACACCACTGACAGTACACAATGTACCACACCCCCATCAGGCACCCAGCACAAAGCACATCACTAACAGTACATAATGTACCACACACCCATTAGACACCCAGCACACCACACTCCACTGACAGTACACAATGTACTACACCCCCATCAGACACCCAGCAACCGCACACCACTGACAGTCCACAACGTACCACACCAACATCAGGCACCCAGCACACCGCACACCACTGACAATACACAATGTACCACAGCCCCATCAGACACCCAGCACACCGCACACCACTGACAGGACACGATGTATCACAGCCCCATCAGACACCCAGAATACCACACACCGCTGGCAGTACACAATTTACCACTGCGCCATCAGATACCCAGCACACAGCACACCACTGACAGTACACAATGTACCACACCCCCATCAGTCACCCAGCACACCGCACACCACTGACAGTACACAATGTACCACAGCCCCATCAGACACCATCACACCGGACACCACTGACAGTACACAATGTACCACACCCCCATCAGGCACCGAGCTCATCGCACTCCACTGACAGTACACAATGTACCACACCACCTTCTGACACCCAGCACACCGCACACCACTGACAGTACACAATGTACCACAGCCCCATCAGACACCATCACACCGGACACCACTGACAGTACACAATGTACCACACCCCCATCCGGCACCGAGCTCATCGCACTCCACTGACAGTACACAATGTACCATACCCCCATCAGACACCTAGCACACCACACACCACTGACAGTACACAATGTACCACAGCCCCATCAGACACCCATCACACCGGACACCACTGACAGTACACAATGTACCACACCCCCATCAGACACCCAGCACACCGCACACCACTGAAAGTACACATAGTACCACAGCCCCATCAGACACCAAGCACACCGCACACCACTGACATGACACAATGTACCACAGCCCCATCAGGCACCCAGCACACCGCACAACACTGACAGTACACAATGTACCACAGTCCCATCAAACACCCACACACCGCACACCACTGACAGTACACAATGGAACACACCCCCATCAGACACCCAGCACACCGCACACCACTGACATTACACAGTATACCACACCCCCATCAGACACCCAGCACACCACTGACAGTACACAATGTACCACAGCCCCATCAGGCAACCAGCTCACCACGCACCAGTGACAGACACAATGCACCACAGCCCTATCAGACAGCCAGCACACCACACACCACTGACAGTACACAATGTACCACGCCCCTATCCGACACCCAGAACACCGCACACCACTGACAGTAAACAATGAACCACGCCCCCAGCAGACACCCAGCACACCACTGACAGTACACAATGTACCACAGCCCCACCAGGCAACCAGCTCACCACACACCAATGACAGACACAATGCACCACAGCCCTATCAGGCACCCAGCACACCGCACGCCTCTGACAGTACACATTGTACCACAGCCCCATCAGACACCCAGCACACCGCACACCAGTGACATGACACAATGTACCACAGCCCCATCAGGCACCCAGCACACCACACACCACTGACAGTACACAATGTACCACACCCCCATCAGACACCCATCACACCGGACACCACTGACAGTACACAATGTACCACACCCCCATCAGACACCCAGCACACCGCACACCACTGAAAGTACACATTGTACCACACCCCCATCAGACACCCAGCACACCGCACACCACTGACAGTACACAATGTTCCACAGACCCATCAGACACCCAGCACACCGCACACCACTGACGGTACACAATTTACCACTGCCTCATCAGACACCCAGCACACCGCACACCACTGACAGTACACAATGAACCACACCCCCATCAGACACCCAGCACAATGCACACCACTGACAGTACACAATGTACCACACCCCCATCAGACACCCAGCACACCGCACGCCACTGACAGTACACAATGTACCACACCCCCATCAAGCTCCCAGCACACCGCACACCACTGACAGTACACAATGTACCGCACCCCCATCAGACACCCAGCTCCCCACACACCACTGATATGACACAATGTACCACACCCCCATCAGGCACCCAGCACACCGCACATCACTGACAGTACACAATGTACCACACCCCCATCAGTCACCCAGCACACCGCACACCACTGACAGTACACAATGTACCACAGCCCCATCAGGCACCCAGCACACCGCACAACACTGACAGTACACAATGTACCACACCCCCATCAGACACCCAGCACACCGCAGACCACTGACGGTACACAATTTACCACTGCCTCATCAGACACCCAGCACACCGCACACCACTGACAGTACACAATGAACCACACCCCCATCAGAAACCCAGCACACCGCACACCACTGACAGTGCACAATGCACCACACCCCCATCAGTCACCCAGCACACCGCACACCACTGACAGTACACAATGTACCACACCACCATCAGACACCCAGCACACTGCACACCACTGAAAGTACACAATGTACCACACCCCCATCAGACACCCAGCACACCGCTCGGCACTGACAGTACACAATGTACCACACCACCATCAGACACCCAGCACACCGCACACCACTGACAGTACACAATGTACCACACCCCCATCAGGCACCCAGCTCAACACACACCACTGACAGTACACAATGTACCACACCACCATCAGACATCCAGCACACCGCACACCACTGACAGTACACAATGTACCACACTCCCATCAGACACCCAGCACACGACACACCACTGACAGTACACAATGTACCACACCCCCATCAGACACCCAGCACACCACACACCACTGACGGTACACAATGTACCACGCCCCCATCAGGCACCCAGCTCAACACACACCACTGACAGTACACAATGTACCACACCCCTATCAGACACCCAGCACACTGCACACCACTGACAGTACACAATGTACCACAGCACCATCAGGAACCCAGCTCACCGCACACCACTGACAGCACACAATGTACCACAACCCTATCTGACATCTAGCACACCGCACACCACTGACAGTACACAATGTACCACAGCCCCATCAGACACCCTGCACACAACACACCACTGTCAGTACACAATATACCACAGCCCCATCAGACACCCAGCACACCGAACACCACTGACAGTACACAATGTACTACACCCCCATCAGGCACCCAGCTCAACACACACCACTGACAGTACACAATGCACCACACCACCATCATCCACCCAGCACACCGCACACCACTGACAGTACACAATGTACCACACCCCCATCAGACACCCAGCACACCGCACACCACTGACAGTACACAATGTACCACAGCCCCATCAGGAACCCAGCTCACCGCACACCACTGACATCACACAATGTACCACACCCCGATCTGACATCCAGCACACCGCACACCACTGACAGTACACAATGTACCACAGCCCCATCAGACACCCAGCACACCGCACACCACTTACAGTACACAATTTACCACACCCCCATCAGACACCCTGCTCACCACACACCACTGACAGTACACAATATATCACACCCCATCAGACACCCAGCACACAACACACCACTGACAGTACACAATGGACCACACCCCCATCAGGCACCCAGCACACCACACACCACTGACAGTACACAATGTACCACAGCCCCATCAGGCACCCAGCACACCCCACACCACTGACAGTACACAATGTACCACTCCCCCATCAGGCACCCAGCACACTGCACACCACTGACAGTACACAATGTACCACAGCCCCATCAGGTACCCAGCACACCGCACACCACTGACAGTACACAATGTACCACAGCCCCATCAGGCACCCAGCACACTGCACACAACTGACAGTACACAATGTACCACTACCCCATCAGGTACCCAGCACACCGCACACCACTGACAGCACACAATGTACCACACCCCCATCAGACACCCAGCACACCGCACACCACTGACAGTACATAATGTACCACAGCCCCATCAGATACCCAGCTCACCGCACACCACTGACAGTACACAATTTACCAAAGCCTCATCAGTCACCCAGCACACCGCACACCACTGACAGTACACAATGTATACACCCACATCAGACACCCAGCACACCGCACACCACTGACAGTACACAATGTACCACACCCCCATCAGGCACCCAGCACACCGCACACCACTAACAGTACACAATGTACCACAGCCCCATCAGTCACCCAGCACACCGCACACCACTGACAGTACACAATGTAACACAGCCCCATCAGGCACCGAGCACCCCGCACACCACTGACAGTACACAATGTACCACAGCCTCATCAGACACACAGCACACCGCACAGCACGGACAGTGCAAATTGTACCACAGCCCCATCAGACACCCAGCACACTGCACACCACTGACAGTACACAATGTACAACAACCCCATCAGGCACCCTGCTCACCGCACACCACTGACAGTACACAATGTACCACACTCCGATCAGGCACCCAGCACACCACACACCACTGACAGTACACAATGACAAAAACAACCCCATCAGGCACCCAGCACACCGCACATCACTGACAGTACACAATGTACAACAACCCCATCAGGCACCCTGCTCACCGCACACCACTGACAGTACACAATGTACCACACCCCCATCAGACACACAGCACACCACACATCACTTATAGTACACAATGTACCACAGCCCCATGAGACACCCAGCACACCGCACACCACTGACAGTGCACAATGTACCACAGCCCCATCAGACACCCAGCACACCGCACACCACTGGCAGTACACAATGTATCACACACCCATCAGACACCCAGCACACCGCACACCACTGAGAGTACACAATGTATCACACCCCCATCAGACACCCAGCACACCACACACCACTGACAGTACACAATGTACCACATCCCCATCAGACACCCAGCACACCACACACTACTGACAGTACACAATGTACCACAGCCCCATCAGACACACAGCTCACCGCACACCACTGACAGTACACAATGTACCTCACCCCTTTCAAGCACCCAGCTCACCGCACACCACTGGCAGTACAAAATGTACCACACCCCGATCAGACACCCAGCTCACCGCAGAGCACTGACAGTACACAGTGTACCACAGCCCCATCAGACACCCAGCACACCGCACACCACTGACAGTACACAATGTATCACACCCCCATCAGGCACCCAGCAAACAACACACCACTGACAGTACACAATGTACCACAGCCCCATCAGACACCCAGCACACGGCACACCACTGACAGTACACAATGTACCACAGCCCCATCAGGCACCCAGCACACCGCACACCACTGACAGTACACAATGTACCACAGGCACATCATGCACCCAGCACACCGCACACCACTGACAGTACACAATGTACCACATCCCATCAGGCACCCAGCACACCACACACCACTGACAGTACACAATGTACCAGAGCCCCATCAGGCACACAGCACACCGCACACCACTGACAGTACACAATGTACCACACCCCGATCAGACACCCAGCACACCGCACACCACTGACAGCACACAATGTACCACAGACCCATCAGACACCCATCACACCGGACACAACTGACAGTACACAATGTACCGCACCCCCATCAGACACACATCGCACCGGACACCAATGACAGTACACAATGTACCACACCCTCATCAGACACCCAGCACACCGCACACCACTGAAAGTACACATTGTACCACACCCCCATCAGACACCCAGTCCCCAAACACCACTGACATGACACAATGTACCACAGCCCCATCAGGCACCCAGCACACCGCACAACACTGACAGTACACAATGCACCACACCCCCATCAGACACCCAGCACACCACACACAACTGACGGTACACAATTTACAACTGCCCCATCAGACACCCAGCACACCACACACCACTGACAGTACACAATGTACCACAGCCCCATCAGACACCCAGCTCACCGCATACCACTGACAGTACACAATGGAACACACCCTCATCAGACACCCAGCACACCGCACACCACTGACAGTACACAATGTACCACAGCCCCATCAGACACCCAGCTCACCGCATACCACTGACAGTACACAATGGAACACACCCCCATCAGACACCCAGCACACCGCACACCACTGACAGTACACAATGTACCACACCCCCATCAGACACCCAGCACACCACTGACAGTACACAATGTACCACAGCCCCATCAGGCAACCAGCTCACCACACACCAGTGACAGACACAATGCACCACAGCCCTAACAGACAGCCAGCACACCACACACCACTGACAGTACACAATGTACCACACCCCTATCCGAAACCCAGAACACCGCACACCACTGACAGTACACAATGAACAACGCCCCCATCAAACACCCAGCACACCACTGACAGTACACAATGTACCACAGCCCCATCAGGCAACCAGCTCACCACACACCAGTGACAGACACAATGCACCACAGCCCTATCAGACAGCCAGCACACCACACACCACTGACAGTACACAATGTAACACAGACCCATCAGACACCCACACACCGCACACCACTGACAGTACACAATGTTCCACAGACCCATCAGACACCCAGCACACCGCAAACCACTGACGGTACACAATTTACCACTGCCTCATCAGACACCCAGCACACCGCACACCACTGACAGTACACAATGAACCACACCCCCATCAGACACCCAGCACAATGCACACCACTGACAGTACACAATGTACCACACCCCCATCAGACACCCAGCACACCGCACACCACTGACAGTACACAATGTACCACACCCCCATCAGACACCCAGCACACCGCACACCACTGACAGTACACAATGTACCACACCCCCATCAGGCACCCAGCACACCGCACGCCCCTGACAGTACACAATGTACCACACCCCCATCAAGCTCCCAGCACACCGCACACCACTGACAGTACACAATGTACCGCACCCCCATCAGACATCCAGCACACCGCAAACCACTGACAGTACACAATGTGCCACACCCCATCAGTCACCCAGCACACCGCACACCACTGACAGTACACAATGTACCACAGCCCCATCAGACACCATCACACCGGACACCACTGATTGTACACAATGTACCACACCCCCATCAGTCACCCAGCACACCGCACACCACTGACAGTACACAATGTACCACAGCCCCATCAGACACCATCACACCGGACACCACTGACAGTACACAATGTACCACACCCCCATCAGGCACCGAGCTCATCGCACTCCACTGACAGTACACAATGTACCACACACCCATCAGACGCCCAGCACACCGCACACCACTGACAGTACACAATGTACCACAGCCCCATCAGACAGCATCACACCGTACACCACTGACAGTACACAATGTACCACACCCCCATCAGACAGCCAGCACACCACACACCACTGACAGTACACAATGTACCACACCCCCATCAGGCACCCAGCACACCACACACCACTGACAGTACACAATGTACCACACCACCATCAGACATCCAGCACACCGCACAGCACTGTCAGTACACAATGTACCACACCACCATCAGACACCCAGCACACCGCACACCACTGACAGTACACAATGTACCACACCCCCATCAGGCACCCAGCTCAACACACACCACTGACAGTACACAATGTACCACACCACCATCAGACACCCAGCACACCGCACACCACTGACAGTACACAATGTACCACAGCCCCATCAGGAACCCAGCTCACCGCACACCACTGACAGCACACAATGTACCACAGCCCCATCAGACACCCTGCACACCACACACCACTGTCAGTACACAATGTACCACAACCCCATCTGACACCCAGCACACCGCACACCACTGAAAGTACACAATGTACCACACCCCCATCAGGCACCCAGCACAAAGCAAATCACTAACAGTACATAATGTACCACACACCCATTAGACACCCAGCACACCACACTCCACTGACAGTACACAATGTACTACACCCCCATCAGACACCCAGCAACCGCACACCACTGACAGTCCACAACGTGCCACACCACCATCAGGCACCCAGCACACCGCACACCACTGACAATACACAATGTACCACAGCCCCATCAGACACCCAGCACACCGCACACCACTGACAGGACACGATGTTTCATAGCCCCATCAGACACCCAGAATACCACACACCGCTGGCAGTACACAATTTACCACTGCGCCATCAGATACCCAGCACACAGCACACCACTGACAGTACACAATGTACCACACCCCCATCAGTCACCCAGCACACCGCACACCACTGACAGTACACAATGTACCACAGCCCCATCAGACACCATCACACCGGACACCACTGACAGTACACAATGTACCACACCCCCATCAGGCACCGAGCTCATCGCACTCCACTGACAGTACACAATGTACCACACCACCTTCTGACACCCAGCACACCGCACACCACTGACAGTACACAATGTACCACAGCCCCATCAGACACCATCACACCGGACACCACTGACAGTACACAATGTACCACACCCCCATCCGGCACCGAGCTCATCGCACTCCACTGACAGTACACAATGTACCACACCCCCATCAGACACCTAGCACACCACACACCACTGACAGTACACAATGTACCACAGCCCCATCAGACACCCATCACACCGGACACCACTGACAGTACACAATGTACCACACCCCCATCAGACACCCAGCACACCGCACACCACTGAAAGTACACATAGTACCACAGCCCCATCAGACACCAAGCACACCGCACACCACTGACATGACACAATGTACCACAGCCCCATCAGGCACCCAGCACACCGCACAACACTGACAGTACACAATGTTCCACAGACCCATCAGACACCCAGCACACCGCACACCACTGACGGTACACAATTTACCACTGCCTCATCAGACACCCAGCACACCGCACACCACTGACAGTACACAATGTACCATACTCCCATCAGGTACCCAGCTCAACACACACCATGACAGTACACAATGTACCACACCACAATCAGACACCCAGCTCACCGCACACCACTGAAAGTACACAATATACCACACCCCCATCAGACACCCAGCACACCGCACAGCACTGACAGTACACAATGTTCAACACCACCATCAGACACCCAGCACACCGCACACCACTGACAGTACACAATGTACATCACCCCCATCAGGCACCCAGCTCAACACACACCACTGACAGTACACAATGTACCACACCACCATCAGACATCCAGCACACCGCACACCACTGACAGTACACAATGTACCACACCCCCATCAGACACCCAGCACACGACACACCACTGACAGTACACAATGTACGACACCCCCATCAGACACCCAGCACACCACACACCACTGACGGTACACAATGTACCACACCCCCATCAGGCACCCAGCTCAACACACACCACTGACAGTACACAATGTACCACACCCCCATCAGACACCCAGCACACTGCACACCACTGACAGTACACAATGTACCACAGCACCATCAGGAACCCAGCTCACCGCACACCACTGACAGCACACAATGTACCACACCCCTATCTGACATCTAGCACACCGCACACCACTGACAGTACACAATGTACCACTGCCTCATCAGACACCCTGCACACAACACACCACTGTCAGTACACAATATACCACAGCCCCATCAGACACCCAGCACACCGAACACCACTGACAGTATACAATGTACCACACCCCCATCAGGCACCCAGCTCAACACACACCACTGACAGTACACAATGTTCCACACCAACATCAGACACCCAGCACACCGCACACCACTGACAGTACACAATGTACCACACCCCCATCAGACACCCAGCACACCGCACACCACTGACAGTACACAATGTACCACAGCCCCATCAGGAACCCAGCTCACCGCACACCACTGACAGCACACAATGTACCACACCCCGATCTGACATCCAGCACACCGCACACCACTGACAGTACACAATGTACCACAGCCCCTTCAGACACCCAGCACACCGCACACCACTGACAGTACACAATTTACCACACCCCCATCAGACACCCTGCTCACCACACACCCCTGACAGTACACAATATATCACTCCCCCATCAGACAACCAGCACCCAACACACGACTGACAGTACACAATGTACCAGTCCCCATCAGGCACCCAGCTCAACACACACCAGTGACAGTACACAATGGACCACACCCCCATCAGGCACCCAGCACACCACACACCACTGACAGTACACAATGTACCACAGCCCCATCAGGCACCCAGCACACCGCACACCACTGACAGTACACAATGTACCACTCCCCCATCAGGCACCCAGCACACTGCACACCACTGACAGTACACAATGTACCACAGCCCCATCAGGTACCCAGCACACCGCACACCACTGACAGTCACAATGTACCACAGCCCCATCAGGCACCCAGCACACTGCACACAACTGAGAGTACACAATGTACCACTACCCCATCAGGCACCCAGCACACCGCACACCACTGACAGTACACAATGTACCACACCCCCATCAGACACCCAGCACACTGCACACCACTGACAGTACATAATGTACCACAGCCCCATCAGATACCCAGCACACCGCACACCACTGACAGTACACAATGTACCACAGCCCCCTCAGGCACCCAGCACACTGCACACAACTGACAGTACACAATGTACCACTACCCCATCAGGCACCCAGCACACCGCACACCACTGACAGTACACAATGTACCACACCCCCATCAGACACCCAGCACACCGCACACCACTGACAGTACATAATGTACCACAGCCCCATCAGATACCCAGCTCACCGCACACCACTGACAGTACACAATGTACCAAAGCCTCATCAGTCACCCAGCACACCGCACACCACTGACAGTACACAATGTACACACCCACATCAGGCACCCAGCACACCACACACCACTGAGTGTACACAATGTACCACACCCCCATCAGTCACCCAGCACACCGCACACCACTGACAGTACACAATGTACCACACCCATATCAGTCACCCAGCACACCGCACACCACTGACAGTACACAATGTACCACAGCCCTATCAGACACCATCACACCGGACACCACTGACAGTACACAATGTACCACACCCCCATCAGGCACCGAGCTCATTGCACTCCACCGACAGTACACAATGTACCACACCCCCATCAGACACCCAGCACACCGCACACCACAGACAGTACACAATGTACCACAACCCCATCTGACACCCAGCACACCGCACACCACTGAAAGTACACAATGTACCACACCCCCATCAGGCACCCAGCACAAAGCACATCACTAACAGTACATAATGTACCACACACCCATTAGACACCCAGCACACCACACTCCACTGACAGTACACAATGTACTACACCCCCATCAGACACCCAGCAACCGCACACCACTGACAGTTCTCAACGTACCACACCACTATCAGGCACTCAGCACACCGCACACCACTGACAATACACAATGTACCACAGCCCCATCAGACACCCAGCACACCGCACACCACTGACAGGACACGATGTATCACAGCCCCATCAGACACCCAGAATACCACACACCGCTGGCAGTACACAATTTACCACTGCCCCATCAGATACCCAGCACACAGCACACCACTGACAGTACACAATGTACCACACCCCCATCAGGCACCCAGCACACCGCAAACCACTGACAGTTCACAATGTACCACACCCCCATCAGTCACCCAGCACACCGCACACCACTGACAGTACACAATGTACCACAGCCCCATCAGACACCATCACACCGGACACCACTGACAGTACACAATGTACCACACCCCCATCAGGCACCGAGCTCATCGCACTCCACTGACAGTACACAATGTACCACACCACCTTCTGACACCCAGCACACTGCACACCACTGACAGTACACAATGTACCACAGCCCCATCAGACACCATCACACCGGACACCACTGACAGTACACAATGTACCACACCCCCATCCGGCACCGAGCTCATCGCACTCCACTGACAGTACACAATGTACCACACCCCGATCAGACACCTAGCACACCACACACCACTGACAGTACACAATGTACCACAGCCCCATCAGACACCCATCACACCGGACACCACTGACAGTACACAATGTACCACACCCCCATCAGACACCCAGCACACCGCACACCACTGAAAGTACACATAGTACCACAGCCCCATCAGACACCAAGCACACCGCACACCACTGACATGACACAATGTACCACAGCCCCATCAGGCACCCAGCACACCGCACAACACTGACAGTACACAATGTACCACAGTCCCATCAGACACCCACACACCGCACACCACTGACAGTACACAATGTTCCACAGACCCATCAGACACCCAGCACACCGCACACCACTGACGGTACACAATTTACCACTGCCTCATCAGACACCCAGCACACCGCACACCACTGACAGTACACAATGTACCATACCCCCATCAGGTACCCAGCTCAACACACACCATGACAGTACACAATGTACCACACCACAATCAGACACCCTGCTCACCGCACACCACTGAAAGTACACAATATACCACACCCCCATCAGACACCCAGCACACCGCACAGCACTGACAGTACACAATGTTCAACACCACCATCAGACACCCAGCACACCGCACACCACTGACAGTACACAATGTACCTCACCCCCATCAGGCACCCAGCTCAACACACACCACTGACAGTACACAATGTACCACACCACCATCAGACATCCAGCACACCGCACACCACTGACAGTACACAATGTACCACACCCCCATCAGACACCCAGCACACGACACACCATTGACAGTACACAATGTACGACACCCCCATCAGACACCCAGCACACCACACACCACTGACGGTACACAATGTACCACACCCCCATCAGGCACCCAGCTCAACACACACCACTGACAGTACACAATGTACCACACCCCCATCAGACACCCAGCACACTGCACACCACTGACAGTACACAATGTACCACAGCACCATCAGGAACCCAGCTCACCGCACACCACTGACAGCACACAATGTACCACACCCCTATCTGACATCTAGCACACCGCACACCACTGACAGTACACAATGTACCACTGCCTCATCAGACACCCTGCACACAACACACCACTGTCAGTACACAATATACCACAGCCCCATCAGACACCCAGCACACCGAACACCACTGACAGTATACAATGTACCACACCCCCATCAGGCACCCAGCTCAACACACACCACTGACAGTACACAATGTTCCACACCAACATCAGACACCCAGCACACCGCACACCACTGACAGTACACAATGTACCACACCCCCATCAGACACCCAGCACACCGCACACCACTGACAGTACACAATGTACCACAGCCCCATCAGGAACCCAGCTCACCGCACACCACTGACAGCACACAATGTACCACACCCCGATCTGACATCCAGCACACCGCACACCACTGACAGTACACAATGTACCAGTCCCCATCAGGCACCCAGCTCAACACACACCAGTGACAGTACACAATGGACCACACCCCCATCAGGCACCCAGCACACCACACACCACTGACAGTACACAATGTACCACAGCCCCATCAGGCACCCAGCACACCGCACACCACTGACAGTACACAATGTACCACTCCCCCATCAGGCACCCAGCACACTGCACACCACTGACAGTACACAATGTACCACAGCCCCATCAGGTACCCAGCACACCGCACACCACTGACAGTCACAATGTACCACAGCCCCATCAGGCACCCAGCACACTGCACACAACTGAGAGTACACAATGTACCACTACCCCATCAGGCACCCAGCACACCGCACACCACTGACAGTACACAATGTACCACACCCCCATCAGACACCCAGCACACTGCACACCACTGACAGTACATAATGTACCACAGCCCCATCAGATACCCAGCACACCGCACACCACTGACAGTACACAATGTACCACAGCCCCCTCAGGCACCCAGCACACTGCACACAACTGACAGTACACAATGTACCACTACCCCATCAGGCATCCAGCACACCGCACACCACTGACAGTACACAATGTACCACACCACCATCAGACACCCAGCACACCGCACACCACTGACAGTACATAATGTACCACTGCCCCATCAGATACCCAGCTCACCGCACACCACTGACAGTACACAATGTACCAAAGCCTCATCAGTCACCCAGCACACCGCACACCACTGACAGTACACAATGTACACACCCACATCAGACACCCAGCACACCGCACACCACTGACAGTACACAATGTACCACACTACCATCAGGCACCCAGCACACCGCACACCACTAACAGTACACAATGTACCACAGCCCCATCAGTCACCCAGCACAGCGCACACCACTGACAGTACATAATGTACCACAGCCCCATCAGGCACCCAGCACACTGCACACCACTGACAGTACACAATGTACCACACCCCCATCAGGCACCCAGCACACCACACACCACTGAGTGTACACAATGTACCACACCCCCATCAGTCACCCAGCACACCGCACACCACTGACAGTACACAATGTACCACACCCATATCAGTCACCCAGCACACCGCACACCACTGACAGTAAACAATGTACCACAGCCCTATCAGACACCATCACACCGGACACCACTGACAGTACACAATGTACCACACCCCCATCAGGCACCGAGCTCATTGCACTCCACCGACAGTACACAATGTACCACACCCCCATCAGACACCCAGCACACCGCACACCACAGACAGTGCACAATGTACCACACCCCCATCAGTCACCCAGCACACCGCACACCACTGACAGTACACAATGTACCACACCCATATCAGTCACCCAGCACACCGCACACCACTGACAGTACACAATGTACCACAGCCCTATCAGACACCATCACACCGGACACCACTGACAGTACACAATGTACCACACCCCCATCAGGCACCGAGCTCATTGCACTCCACCGACAGTACACAATGTACCACACCCCCATCAGACACCCAGCACACCGCACACCACAGACAGTACACAATGTACCACAACCCCATCTGACACCCAGCACACCGCACACCACTGAAAGTACACAATGTACCACACCCCCATCAGGCACCCAGCACAAAGCACATCACTAACAGTACATAATGTACCACACACCCATTAGACACCCAGCACACCACACTCCACTGACAGTACACAATGTACTACACCCCCATCAGACACCCAGCAACCGCACACCACTGACAGTTCTCAACGTACCACACCACTATCAGGCACCCAGCACACCGCACACCACTGACAATACACAATGTACCACAGCCCCATCAGACACCCAGCACACCGCACACCACTGACAGGACACGATGTATCACAGCCCCATCAGACACCTAGAATACCACACACCGCTGGCAGTACACAATTTACCACTGCCCCATCAGATACCCAGCACACAGCACACCACAGACAGTACACAATGTAACACACCCCCATCAGGCACCCAGCACACCGCAAACCACTGACAGTTCACAATGTACCACACCCCCATCAGTCACCCAGCACACCGCACACCACTGACAGTACACAATGTACCACAGCCCCATCAGACACCATCACACCGGACACCACTGACAGTACACAATGTACCACACCCCCATCAGGCACCGAGCTCATCGCACTCCACTGACAGTACACAATGTACCACACCACCTTCTGACACCCAGCACACCGCACACCACTGACAGTACACAATGTACCACAGCCCCATCAGACACCATCACACCGGACACCACTGACAGTACACAATGTACCACACCCCCATCCGGCACCGAGCTCATCGCACTCCACTGACAGTACACAATGTACCACACCCCCATCAGACACCTAGCACACCACACACCACTGACAGTACACAATGTACCACAGCCCCATCAGACACCCATCACACCGGACACCACTGACAGTACACAATGTACCACACCCCCATCAGACACCCAGCACACCGCACAGCACTGAAAGTACACATAGTACCACAGCCCCATCAGACACCAAGCACACCGCACACCACTGACATGACACAATGTACCACAGCCCCATCAGGCACCCAGCACACCGCACAACACTGACAGTACACAATGTACCACAGTCCCATCAGACACCCACACACCGCACACCACTGACAGTACACAATGTTCCACAGACCCATCAGACACCCAGCACACCGCACACCACTGACGGTACACAATTTACCACTGCCTCATCAGACACCCAGCACACCGCACACCACTGACAGTACACAATGTACCATACCCCCATCAGGTACCCAGCTCAACACACACCATGACAGTACACAATGTACCACACCACAATCAGACACCCAGCTCACCGCACACCACTGAAAGTACACAATATACCACACCCCCATCAGACACCCAGCACACCGCACAGCACTGACAGTACACAATGTTCAACACCACCATCAGACACCCAGCACACCGCACACCACTGACAGTACACAATGTACCTCACCCCCATCAGGCACCCAGCTCAACACACACCACTGACAGTACACAATGTACCACACCACCATAAGACATCCAGCACACCGCACACCACTGACAGTACACAATGTACCACACCCCCATCAGACACCCAGCACACGACACACCACTGACAGTACACAATGTACGACACCCCCATCAGACACCCAGCACGCCACACACCACTGACGGTACACAATGTACCACACCCCCATCAGGCACCCAGCTCAACACACACCACTGACAGTACACAATGTACCACACCCCCATCAGACACCCAGCACACTGCACACCACTGACAGTACACAATGTACCACAGCACCATCAGGAACCCAGCTCACCGCACACCACTGACAGCACACAATGTACCACACCCCTATCTGACAGCTAGCACACCGCACACCACTGACAGTACACAATGTACCACTGCCTCATCAGACACCCTGCACACAACACACCACTGTCAGTACACAATATACCACAGCCCCATCAGACACCCAGCACACCGAACACCACTGACAGTATACAATGTACCACACCCCCATCAGGCACCCAGCTCAACACACACCACTGACAGTACACAATGTTCCACACCAACATCAGACACCCAGCACACCGCACACCACTGACAGTACACAATGTACCACACCCCCATCAGACACCCAGCACACCGCACACCACTGACAGTACACAATGTACCACAGCCCCATCAGGAACCCAGCTCACCGCACACCACTGACAGCACACAATGTACCACACCCCGATCTGACATCCAGCACACCGCACACCACTGACAGTACACAATGTACCAGTCCCCATCAGGCACCCAGCTCAACACACACCAGTGACAGTACACAATGGACCACACCCCCATCAGGCACCCAGCACACCACACACCACTGACAGTACACAATGTACCACAGCCCCATCAGGCACCCAGCACACCGCACACCACTGACAGTACACAATGTACCACTCCCCCATCAGGCACCCAGCACACTGCACACCACTGACAGTACACAATGTACCACAGCCCCATCAGGTACCCAGCACACCGCAAACCACTGACAGTCACAATGTACCACAGCCCCATCAGGCACCCAGCACACTGCACACAACTGAGAGTACACAATGTACCACTACCCCATCAGGCACCCAGCACACCGCACACCACTGACAGTACACAATGTACCACACCCCCATCAGACACCCAGCACACTGCACACCACTGACAGTACATAATGTACCACAGCCCCATCAGATACCCAGCACACCGCACACCACTGACAGTACACAATGTACCACAGCCCCCTCAGGCACCCAGCACACTGCACACAACTGACAGTACACAATGTACCACTACCCCATCAGGCATCCAGCACACCGCACACCACTGACAGTACACAATGTACCACACCCCCATCAGACACCCAGCACACCGCACACCACTGACAGTACATAATGTACCACAGCCCCATCAGATACCCAGCTCACCGCACACCACTGACAGTACACAATGTACCAAAGCCTCATCAGTCACCCAGCACACCGCACACCACTGACAGTACACAATGTACACACCCACATCAGACACCCAGCACACCGCACACCACTGACAGTACACAATGTACCACACTACCATCAGGCACCCAGCACACCGCACACCACTAACAGTACACAATGTACCACAGCCCCATCAGTCACCCAGCACAGCGCACACCACTGACAGTACATAATGTACCACAGCCCCATCAGGCACCCAGCACACTGCACACCACTGACAGTACACAATGTACCACACCCCCATCAGGCACCCAGCACACCGCACACCACTGACAGTACACAATGTACCACACCCATATCAGTCACCCAGCACACCGCACACCACTGACAGTAAACAATGTACCACAGCCCTATCAGACACCATCACACCGGACACCACTGACAGTACACAATGTACCACACTACCATCAGGCACCCAGCACACCGCACACCACTAACAGTACACAATGTACGACACCCCCATCAGACACCCAGCACACCACACACCACTGACGGTACACAATGTACCACACCCCCATCAGGCACCCAGCTCAACACACACCACTGACAGTACACAATGTACCACACCCCCATCAGACACCCAGCACACTGCACACCACTGACAGTACACAATGTACCACAGCACCATCAGGAACCCAGCTCACCGCACACCACTGACAGCACACAATGTACCACACCCCTATCTGACATCTAGCACACCGCACACCACTGACAGTACACAATGTACCACTGCCTCATCAGACACCCTGCACACAACACACCACTGTCAGTACACAATATACCACAGCCCCATCAGACACCCAGCACACCGAACACCACTGACAGTATACAATGTACCACACCCCCATCAGGCACCCAGCTCAACACACACCACTGACAGTACACAATGTTCCACACCAACATCAGACACCCAGCACACCGCACACCACTGACAGTACACAATGTACCACACCCCCATCAGACACCCAGCACACCGCACACCACTGACAGTACACAATGTACCACAGCCCCATCAGGAACCCAGCTCACCGCACACCACTGACAGCACACAATGTACCACACCCCGATCTGACATCCAGCACACCGCACACCACTGACAGTACACAATGTACCAGTCCCCATCAGGCACCCAGCTCAACACACACCAGTGACAGTACACAATGGACCACACCCCCATCAGGCACCCAGCACACCACACACCACTGACAGTACACAATGTACCACAGCCCCATCAGGCACCCAGCACACCGCACACCACTGACAGTACACAATGTACCACTCCCCCATCAGGCACCCAGCACACTGCACACCACTGACAGTACACAATGTACCACAGCCCCATCAGGTACCCAGCACACCGCAAACCACTGACAGTCACAATGTACCACAGCCCCATCAGGCACCCAGCACACTGCACACAACTGAGAGTACACAATGTACCACTACCCCATCAGGCACCCAGCACACCGCACACCACTGACAGTACACAATGTACCACACCCCCATCAGACACCCAGCACACTGCACACCACTGACAGTACATAATGTACCACAGCCCCATCAGATACCCAGCACACCGCACACCACTGACAGTACACAATGTACCACAGCCCCCTCAGGCACCCAGCACACTGCACACAACTGACAGTACACAATGTACCACTACCCCATCAGGCATCCAGCACACCGCACACCACTGACAGTACACAATGTACCACACCCCCATCAGACACCCAGCACACCGCACACCACTGACAGTACATAATGTACCACAGCCCCATCAGATACCCAGCTCACCGCACACCACTGTCAGTACACAATGTACCAAAGCCTCATCAGTCACCCAGCACACCGCACACCACTGACAGTACACAATGTACACACCCACATCAGACACCCAGCACACCGCACACCACTGACAGTACACAATGTACCACACTACCATCAGGCACCCAGCACACCGCACACCACTAACAGTACACAATGTACCACAGCCCCATCAGTCACCCAGCACAGCGCACACCACTGACAGTACTTAATGTACCACAGCCCCATCAGGCACCCAGCTCAACACACACCAGTGACAGTACACAATGTACCACACCCCCATCAGGCACCCAGCACACCGCACACCACTGACAGTACACAATGTACCACACCCATATCAGTCACCCAGCACACCGCACACCACTGACAGTAAACAATGTACCACAGCCCTATCAGACACCATCACACCGGACACCACTGACAGTACACAATGTACCACACTACCATCAGGCACCCAGCACACCGCACACCACTAACAGTACACAATGTACGACACCCCCATCAGACACCCAGCACACCACACACCACTGACGGTACACAATGTACCACACCCCCATCAGGCACCCAGCTCAACACACACCACTGACAGTACACAATGTACCACACCCCCATCAGACACCCAGCACACTGCACACCACTGACAGTACACAATGTACCACAGCACCATCAGGAACCCAGCTCACCGCACACCACTGACAGCACACAATGTACCACACCCCTATCTGACATCTAGCACACCGCACACCACTGACAGTACACAATGTACCACTGCCTCATCAGACACCCTGCACACAACACACCACTGTCAGTACACAATATACCACAACCCCATCAGACACCCAGCACACCGAACACCACTGACAGTATACAATGTACCACACCCCCATCAGGCACCCAGCTCAACACACACCACTGACAGTACACAATGTTCCACACCAACATCAGACACCCAGCACACCGCACACCACTGACAGTACACAATGTACCACACCCCCATCAGACACCCAGCACACCGCACACCACTGACAGTACACAATGTACCACAGCCCCATCAGGAACCCAGCTCACCGCACACCACTGACAGCACACAATGTACCACACCCCGATCTGACATCCAGCACACCGCACACCACTGACAGTACACAATGTACCAGTCCCCATCAGGCACCCAGCTCAACACACACCAGTGACAGTACACAATGGACCACACCCCCATCAGGCACCCAGCACACCACACACCACTGACAGTACACAATGTACCACAGCCCCATCAGGCACCCAGCACACCGCACACCACTGACAGTACACAATGTACCACTCCCCCATCAGGCACCCAGCACACTGCACACCACTGACAGTACACAATGTACCACAGCCCCATCAGGTACCCAGCACACCGCAAACCACTGACAGTCACAATGTACCACAGCCCCATCAGGCACCCAGCACACTGCACACAACTGAGAGTACACAATGTACCACTACCCCATCAGGCACCCAGCACACCGCACACCACTGACAGTTCACAATGTACCACACCCCCATCAGACACCCAGCACACTGCACACCACTGACAGTACATAATGTACCACAGCCCCATCAGATACCCAGCACACCGCACACCACTGACAGTACACAATGTACCACAGCCCCCTCAGGCACCCAGCACACTGCACACAACTGACAGTACACAATGTACCACTACCCCATCAGGCATCCAGCACACCGCACACCACTGACAGTACACAATGTACCACACCCCCATCAGACACCCAGCACACCGCACACCACTGACAGTACATAATGTACCACAGCCCCATCAGATACCCAGCTCACCGCACACCACTGACAGTACACAATGTACCAAAGCCTCATCAGTCACCCAGCACACCGCACACCACTGACAGTACACAATGTACACACCCACATCAGACACCCAGCACACCGCACACCACTGACAGTACACAATGTACCACACTACCATCAGGCACCCAGCACACCGCACACCACTAACAGTACACAATGTACCACAGCCCCATCAGTCACCCAGCACAGCGCACACCACTGACAGTACATAATGTACCACAGCCCCATCAGGCACCCAGCACACTGCACACCACTGACAGTACACAATGTACCACACCCCCATCAGGCACCCAGCACACCGCACACCACTGACAGTACACAATGTACCACACCCATATCAGTCACCCAGCACACCGCACACCACTGACAGTAAACAATGTACCACAGCCCTATCAGACACCATCACACCGGACACCACTGACAGTACACAATGTACCACAGCCCCATCAGATACCCAGCTCACCGCACACCACTGACAGTACACAATGTACCAAAGCCTCATCAGTCACCCAGCACACCGCACACCACTGACAGTACACAATGTACACACCCACATCAGACACCCAGCACACCGCACACCACTGACAGTACACAATGTACCACACTACCATCAGGCACCCAGCACACCGCACACCACTAACAGTACACAATGTACCACAGCCCCATCAATCACCCAGCACAGCGCACACCACTGACAGTACATAATGTACCACACCCCCATCAGGCACCCAGCACACCACACACCACTGAGTGTACACAATGTACCACACCCCCATCAGTCACCCAGCACACCGCACACCACTGACAGTACACAATGTACCACACCCATATCAGTCACCCAGCACACCGCACACCACTGACAGTAAACAATGTACCACAGCCCTATCAGACACCATCACACCGGACACCACTGACAGTACACAATGTACCACACCCCCATCAGGCACCGAGCTCATTGCACTCCACCGACAGTACACAATGTACCACACCCCCATCAGACACCCAGCACACCGCACACCACAGACAGTGCACAATGTACCACACCCCCATCAGTCACCCAGCACACCGCACACCACTGACAGTACACAATGTACCACACCCATATCAGTCACCCAGCACACCGCACACCACTGACAGTACACAATGTACCACAGCCCTATCAGACACCATCACACCGGACACCACTGACAGTACACAATGTACCACACCCCCATCAGGCACCGAGCACATTGCACTCCACCGACAGTACACAATGTACCACACCCCCATCAGACACCCAGCACACCGCACACCACAGACAGTACAGAATGTACCACAGCCCCATCAGACACCCAGCACACTGCAGACCACTGACAGTACACAATGTACCACACCCCCATCAGGCACCCAGCACACCACACACCACTGAGTGTACACAATGTACCACACCCCCATCAGTCACCCAGCACACCGCACACCACTGACAGTACACAATGTACCACACCCATATCAGTCACCCAGCACACCGCACACCACTGACAGTACACAATGTACCACAGCCCTATCAGACACCATCACACCGGACACCACTGACAGTACACAATGTACCACACCCCCATCAGGCACCGAGCTCATTGCACTCCATCGACAGTACACAATGTACCACACCCCCATCAGACACCCAGCACACCGCACACCACAGACAGTGCACAATGCACCACACCCCCATCAGTCACCCAGCACACCGCACACCACTGACAGTACACAATGTACCACACCCCCATCAGGCACCCAGCACACCGCAATCCACTGACAGTTCACAATGTACCACACCCCCATCAGTCACCCAGCACACCGCACTCCACTGACAGTACACAATGTACCACAGCCCCATCAGACACCATCACACCGGACACCACTGACAGTACACAATGTACCACACCCCCATCAGGCACCGAGCTCATCGCACTCCACTGACAGTACACAATGTACCACACCCCCATCAGACACCCAGCACACCGCACATCACTGACAGAAAACAATGCACCACACCCCCATCCGTCATCCAGCACACCGCACACTGCTGACAGTACACAATGTACCACAGCCCCATCAGACACCATCACACCGGACACCACTGACAGTACACAATGTACCACACCCTCATCAGGCACCGAGCTCATTGCACTCCACTGACAGTACACAATGTACCACACCCCCATCAGACACCTAGCACACCGCACACCACTGACAGTACACAATGTACCACTCCCCCATCAGACACCCATCCCACCGGACACCACTGACAGTACACAATGTACCACACCCCCTTCAGACTCCCAGCACACCGCACACCACTGAAAGTACACATTGTACCACAGCCCCATCAGACACCCAGCACACAGCACACCACTGACAGTACACAATGTACCACACCCCCATCAGACACCCAGCTCCCCGCACACCACTGACATGACACAATGTACCACAGCCCCATCAGGCACCCAGCACACCGCACATCACTGACAGTACACAATGTACCACACCCCCATCAGACACCCAGCACACCGCACACCACTGACGGTACACAATTTACCACTGCCTCATCAGACACCTAGCACACCGCACACCACTGACAGTACACAATGAACCACACCCCCATCAGACACCCAGCACACCGCACACCACTGACAGTATACAATGTACCACACCCCCATCAGACACCCACCACACCGCACACCACTGACAGTACACAATGTACCACACCCCCATCAGACACCCAGCACACCGCACACCACTGACAGTACACAATGTACCACACCCCCATCAGGCACCCAGCACACCGCACGCCACTGACAGTACACAATGTACCACACCCCTATCAAGCTCCCAGCACACATGCTCACCACTGACAGTACACAATGTACCGCACCCCCATCAGACATCCAGCACACCGCACACCACTGACATGACACAATGTACCACACCCCCATCAGGCACCCAGCACACCGCACACCACTGACAGTACACAATGTACCACACCCCCATTAGTCACCCAGCACACCGCACACCACTGACAGTACACAATGTACCACAGCCCCATCAGGCACCCAGCACACCGCACAACACTGACAGTACACAATGTACCACACCCCCATCAGACACCCAGCACACCGCACACCACTGACGGTACACAATTTACCACTGCCTCATCAGACACCCAGCACACCGCACACCACTGACAATACACAATAAACCACACCCCCATCAGGTACCCAGCTCAACACACACCAATGACAGTACACAATGTACCACACCACCATCAGACACCCAGCACACCGCACACCACTGAAAGTACACAATGTACCACACCCCCATCAGACACCCAGCACACCGCACACCACTGACAGTACACAATGTACCACACCCCCATCAGACACCCAGCACACCGCACAGCACTGACAGTACACAATGTACCACACCACCATCAGACACCCAGCACACCGCACACCACTGACAGTACACAATGTACCACACCACCATCAGACACCCAGCACACCGCACACCACTGACAGTACACAATGTACCACACCCCCATCATACACCCAGCACACTGCACACCACTGACAGTACACAATGTACCACAGCCCCATCAGGAACCAAGCTCACCGCACACCACTGACAGCACACAATGTACCACACCCCTATCTGACATCTAGCACACCGCACACCACTGACAGTACACAATGTACCACACCCCCTTCAGACACCCAGCACACTGCACAGCACTGACAGTGCACAATGTACCACACCACCATCAGACACCCAGCACCCCGCACACCACTGACAGTACACAATGTACCACACCCCCTTCAGACACCCAGCACACCGCACAGCACTGACAGTACACAATGTACCACACCCCCATCAGGCTCCCAGCTCAACACACACCACTGACAGTACACACTGTACCACACCACCATCAGACACGCAGCACACCGCACACCACTGACAGTACACACTGTACCACACCCCCATCAGACACCCAGCACACTGCACACCACTGACAGTACACAATGTACCACAGCCCCATCAGGAACCCAGCTCACCGCACACCACTGACAGCACACAATATACCACACCCCTCTCTGACATCCAACACACCGCACACCACTGACAGTACACAATGTACCACAGCCCCATCAGACACCCAGCACACCGCACACCACTGACAGTACACAATGTACCACACCCCCATCAGACACCCTGCTCACCACACACCACTGACAGTACACAATGGACCACACCCCCATCAGGCACCCAGCACTCCGCAAACCACTGACAGTACACAAGGTACCACAGCCCCATCAGGCACCCAGCACACCGCACACCACTGACAGTACACAATGTACCACTCCCCCATCAGGCACCCAGCACACTGCACACCACTGACAGTACACAATGTACCACAGCCCCATCAGGCACCCAGCACACCGTACACCACTGACAGTACACAATGTACCACAGCCCCATCAGGCACCCAGCACACCGCACACAACTGACAGTACACAATGTACCACTACCCCATCAGGCACCCAGCACACCGCACACCACTGACGGTACACAATGTACCACACCCCCATCAGGCACCCAGCACACCGCACGCCACTGACAGTACACAATGTACCACACCCCTATCAAGCTCCCAGCACACCGCTCACCACTGACAGTACACAATGTACCGCAACCCCATCAGACATCCAGCACACCGCACACCACTGACATGACACAATGTACCACACCCCCATCAGGCACCCAGCACACCGCACACCACTGACAGTACACAATGTACCACACCCCCATTAGTCACCCAGCACACCGCACACCACTGACAGTACACAATGTACCACACCCCCATCAGACACCCAGCACACCGCACACCACTGACGGTACACAATTTACCACTGCCTCATCAGACACCCAGCACACCGCACACCACTGACGGTACACAATTTACCACTGCCTCATCAGACACCCAGCACACCGCACACCACTGACAATACACAATAAACCACACCCCCATCAGGTACCCAGCTCAACACACACCAATGACAGTACACAATGTACCACACCACCTTCAGACACCCAGCACACCGCACACCACTGACAGTACACAATGTACCACACCCCCATCAGACACCCAGCACACCGCACAGCACTGACAGTACACAATGTACCACACCACCATCAGACACCCAGCACACCGCACACCACTGACAGTACACAATGTACCACACCACCATCAGACACCCAGCACACCGCACACCACTGACAGTACACAATGTACCACACCCCCATCATACACCCAGCACACTGCACACCACTGACAGTACACAATGTACCACAGCCCCAGCAGGAACCAAGCTCACCGCACACCACTGACAGCACACAATGTACCACACCCCTATCTGACATCTCGCACACCGCACACCACTGACAGTACACAATGTACCACACCACCATCAGACACCCAGCACACCGCACACCACTGACAGTACACAATGTACCACACCCCCTTCAGACACCCAGCACACCGCACAGCACTGACAGTGCACAATGTACCACACCACCATCAGACACCCAGCACCCCGCACACCACTGACAGTACACAATGTACCACACCCCCATCAGGCTCCCAGCTCAACACACACCACTGACAGTACACACTGTACCACACCACCATCAGACACGCAGCACACCGCACACCACTGACAGTACACAATGGACCACACCCCCATCAGACACCCAGCACACTGCACACCACTGACAGTACACAATGTACCACAGCCCCATCAGGAACCCAGCTCACCGCACACCACTGACAGCACACAATATACCACACCCCTCTCTGACATCTAGCACACCGCACATCACTGACAGTACCCAATGTATTACACCCCCATCAGACACCCAGCTCACCACACACCACTGTCAGTACACAATGTACCACAGCCTCATCAGACACCCAGCACACCGCACACCACTGTCAGTACACAATGTACCACAGCCCCATCAGACACGCAGCACACCGCACTCCACTGACAGGACACAATGTACCACAGCCCCATCAGACACCCAGCTCACCGCACATCACTGACAGTATACAATGTACCACACATCCATCAGACACCCAGCACACCACTGACAGTACACAATGTACCCCACCCCCATCAGAAACCCAGCACACCGCACACCACTGTCAGTACACAATGTACCACACCCCCATCAGACACCCAGCACACCGCACACCACTGACAGTACACAATGTACCACACCTTCATCAGACACGCATCACACCGCACACCACTGACAGTACACAATGTACCACACCCCCATCAGACACCCAGCACACCGCACACCACTGACAGTACACAATAAACCACACCCCCATCAGATACCCAGGTCACCGCACACCACTGACAGTACACATTGTACCACACCCCCATCAGATACCCAGCTCACCGCACACCACTGACAGTACACAATGGAACACACCCCCATCAGACACCCAGCTCACCGCACACCACTGACAGTACACAATGTACCACACCCCCATCAGACACCCAGCACACCGCACACCACTGACAGTACACAATGTACCATATCCACATCAGGCAACCAGCTCACCACACACCAGTGACAGACACAATGCACCACAGCCCTATCAGGCAGCCAGCACACCACACACCACTGACAGTACACAATGTACCACAGTCCCATCAGGGACCCAGCACACCGCAGACCACTGACAGTACACAATGTACCACACCCCCATCAGGCACCCAGCACACCACACACCACTGACAGTACACAATGTACCACACCACCATCAGATACCCAGCACACCGCGCACCACTGACAGTACACAATGTACTACACCCCCATCAGACACCCAGCACACCGCACAGCACTGACAGTACACAATGTAGCACACCCCCATCAGGAACCCAGCTCACCGCACACCACTGACAGTACACAATGTACCACAGCCCCATCAGGAACCCAGCTCACCGCACACCACTGACAGCACACAATGTACCACACACCCATTAGACACCCAGCACACCACACAGCACTGAAAGTACACAATGTACTACACTCCCATCAGACACCCAGCACACCGCACACCACTGACAGTACACAATGTACCACACCCCCATCAGACACCCAGCACACCGCACACCACTGACAGTACCCAATGTACGACACCCCCATCAGGCACCCAGCACACCGCACACCACTGACATTACACAATGTACCACAGCCAAATCAGACACCCAGCACACCGCACACCACTGACAGAACACAATGTACCACACCCCCATCAGGCACCCAGCACACTGCACACCACTGACAGTACACAATGTACCACACCCCCATCAGACACCCAGCTCACCACAGACCACTGACAGTACACAATGTACTACATCCCCATCAGACACCCAGCACACCGCACACCACTGACAGTACACAATATACCACACCCCCATCAGACACCCAGCACACGACACATCACTGATATTACTCAATGTACCACACCCCCATCAGGCACCCAGCACACCGCAAACCACTGACAGTACACAATGTACCACACCCCCATCAGAAACCCAACACACCCCACACCACTTACATTACACAATGTACCACACCCCCATCAGGCACGCAGTACACCGCACACTACTGACAGTACACAATGTACCACACCCCCATCAGACACCCAGCACACCGCACACCACTGACAGTACACAATGTACCACAGCCCCATCAGACACCCAGCACACCGCACACCACTGACAGTACACAATGCAGCAAAGCCCCATCAGACACCCAGCACACCGCACAACACTGACGGTACACAATGTACCACACCCCCATCAGACACCCAGCTCACCACACACCACTACAGTACATAATGTACCACACCCCCATCAGACACCCAGCACACCGCACATCACTGACGGTACACAATGTACCACAACCCCATCAGGCACCCAGCACACCACACACCACTGACAATACACAATGTACCACATCCCCATCAGGCACCCAGCACACCGCACACCACTGACTGTACACAATGTACCACAGCCCCATCAGACACCCAGCGCACCGCAAACCACTGACAATACACAATGTACCACACCCCCATCAGCCACCCAGCACACCGCACACCACTGACAGTACACAATGTACCACACCCCCATCAGGCACCCAATTCACCACACACCACTGACAGTACACAATGTACCACACCCCCATCAGACACCCAGCACACCACACACCACTGACAGTACACAATGTACCTCACCCCCATCAGACACCCAGCACACCGCACATCACTGACGGTACACAATGTACCACACCCCCATCAGGCACCCAGCACACCACACACCACTGACAGTACTCAATGTACCACACCCCCATCAGACACCCAGCACACCGCACCCCACTGACAGTACACAATGTACCACAGCCCAATCAGGAACCCAGCTCACCGCACACCACTGACAGCACACAATGTACCACACCCCTATCTGACATCCAGCACACCGCACACCACTGTCAGTACACAATGTACCACTACCCCATCAGACACCCTGCACACCACACACCACTGTCAGCACACAATATACCACAGCCCCATCAGACACCCAGCACACCGCACACCACTGACAGTACACAATGCACCAAAGCCCCATCTGGCACCCAGCACACCGAACACCACTGACAGTACACAACGTACCAAACCCCGATCAGGCACCCAGCACAAAGCACATCACTGACAGTACACAATGTACCACACACCCATTAGACACCCAGCACACCACACAGCACTGAAAGTACACAATGTACTACACTCCCATCAGACACCCAGCACACCGCACACCACTGACAGTACACAATGTACCACACCCCCATCAGACACCCAGCACACCGCACACCCCTGACAGTACACAATGTACGACTCCCCCATCAGGCACCCAGCACACCGCACACCACTGACAGTACACAATGTACCACAGCCTCATCAGACAACCAGCACACCGCACACCACTGACAGTACACAATGAACCACAGCCCCATCAGACACCCAGCACACCGCACTGCTGACATTACACAATGTACTACACCCCCATCAGACACCCAGCACACCACACACCACTGACAGTACACAATGTACCACACCCCCATCAGAAACCCAGCACACCGCACACCACTGACATGACACAATGTACCACAGCCACATCAGACACCCAGCACACCGCACACCACTGACAGAACACAATGTGCAACACCCCCATCAGGCACCCAGCACACTGCACACCACTGACAGTACACAATGTACCACACCCCCATCAGACACCCAGCTCACCACAGACCACTGACAGTACACAATGTACCACATCCCCATCAGACACCCAGCACACCGCACACCACTGACAGTACACAATGTACCACACCCCCATCAGACACCCAGCACACCACACACTACTGACAGTACTCAATGTACCAGACCCCCATCAGGCACCCAGCACACCGCAAACCACTGACAGTACACAATGTACCACACCCCCATCAGAAACCCAGCACACCGCACAGCACTGACATTACACAATGTACCACACCCCCATCAGGCACCCAGCACACCGCACACCACTGACATTACACAATGTACCACACCCCCATCAGGCACCCAGCACACCGCACACCACTGACAGTACACAATGTACCACACCCCCATCAGACACCCAGCACACCGCACACCACTGACAGTACTCAATGTACCACAGCCCCATCAGACACCCAGCTCACCACACACCACTGACAGTACATAATGTACCACACCACCATCAGACACCCAGCACACCGCACACCACTGACAGTACACAATGTACCACACCCCATCAGACACCCAGCACACCGCACACCACTGTCAGTACACAATGTACCACAGCACCATCAGACACCCAGCACACCACACACCACTGACAGTACACAATGTACCACACCCCCATCAGACACCCAGCACACCGCACACCACTGTCAGTACACAATGTACCACAGCACCATCAGACACCCAGCACACCACACACCACTGACAGTACACAATGTACCACACCCCCATCAGACACCCAGCACACCGCACACCACTGACAGTACATAATGTAGCACACCCCCATCAGACACCCAGCACTCCTCACACCACTGACAGAACACAATGTACCACACCCCCATCAGGCACCCAGCACACTGCACACCACTGACAGTACACAATGTACCACACCCCCATCAGACACCCAGCTCACCACAGACCACTGACATTACACAATGAACCACATCCCCATCAGACACCCAGCACACCGCACACCACTGACAGTACACAATGTACCACACCCCCATCAGACACCCAGCACACCACACACCACTGACAGTACTCAATGTACCAGACCCCCATCAGGCACCCAGCACACCGCAAACCACTGACAGTACACAATGTACCACACCCCCATCAGAAACCCAACACACCGCACAGCACTGACATTACACAATGTACCACACCCCCTTCAGGCACCCAGCACACCACACACCACTGACATTACACAATGTACCACACCCCCATCAGACACCCAGCACACCGCACACCACTGACAGTACACAATGTACCACACCCCCATCAGACACCCAGCACACCGCACACCACTGACAGTACACAATGTACCACAACCCCATCAGACACCCAGCACACCACACACCACTGACAGTACACAATGTGCCACAGCCCCATCAGACACCCAGCACACCGCACAACACAGACGGTACACAATGTACCACACCCCCATCAGACACCCAGCTCACCACACACCACTGACAGTACACAATTTACCACACCCCCATCAGACACCCAGCGCACCACACACCACTGACAGTACACAATGTACCACACCCCCATCAGACACCCAGCACACCACACACCACTGACAGTACACAATGTACCACACCCCCATCATACACCCAGCACACCGCACATCACTGACGGTACACAATGTACCACACCCCCATCAGGCACCCAACACACCACACACCACTGACAGTACACAATGTACCACATCCCCATCAGGCACCCAGCACACCGCACACCACTGACAGTACACAATGTACCACACCCCCATCAGACACTCAGCACACCACACACCACTGACAGTACACAATGTACCACAGCCCCATCAGACACTCAGCTCACCGCACACCACTTACAGTACACAATGTAACACAACCCCCATCAGACACCCAGCACACCGCACACCACTGACAGTACACAATGTACCACACCTCCATCAGACACCCAGCACACCGCACACCACTGGCAGTACACAATGAACCACACCACCATCAGACACACAGCACACCGCACACCACTGACAGTACACAATGTACCACACCCCCATCAGACACCCAGCACACCGCACACCACTGACAGTACACAATGTACCACACCCCCATCAGACACAGAGCACACCGCACACCACTGACAGTACACAATATGCTACACCCCCATCAGACACCCAGCACACCGCAAGCCACTGACAGTACACAATGTACCACAGCCCCATCAGACACCCAGCACACCGCACACCACTGACAGTACACAATGACCACACCCCCATCAGACACAGAGCACACCGCACACCACTGACATTACACAATATACTACACCCCCATCAGGCACCCAGCACACCACTCACCACTGACAGTACACAATGAACCACACCCCCACCAGACACCCAACAGACCGCACACCACTGACAGTACACAATGTACCACACCCCCATCAGACACCCAGCACACCGCACACCACTGACAGTACACAATGTACCACACCCCCATCAGACACTCAGCACACCACACACCACTGACAGTACACAATGTACCACAGCCCCATCAGACACTCAGCTCACCGCACACCACTTACAGTACACAATGTAACACAACCCCCATCAGACACCCAGCACACCGCACACCACTGACAGTACACAATGTACCACACCTCCATCAGACACCCAGCACACCGCACACCACTGGCAGTACACAATGAACCACACCACCATCAGACACACAGCACACCGCACACCACTGACAGTACACAATGTACCACAACCCCATCAGACACCCAGCACAACGCACACCACTGACAGTACACAATGTACCACACCCCCATCAGACACAGAGCACACCGCACACCACTGACAGTCCACAATATGCTACACCCCCATCAGACACCCAGCACACCGCAAGCCACTGACAGTACACAATGTACCACAGCCCCATCAGACACCCAGCACACCGCACACCACTGACAGTACACAATGACCACACCCCCATCAGACACAGAGCACACCGCACACCACTGACAGTACACAATATACTACACCCCCACCAGGCACCCAGCACACCACTCACCACTGACAGTACACAATGAACCACACCCCCACCAGACACCCAACAGACCGCACACCACTGACAGTACACAATGTACCACACCCCCATCAGACACACAGCACACCGCACACCACTGACAGTACACAATGTACCACACCCCCATCAGTCACCCAGCTCACCGCACACCACTGACAGTACACAATGTACCACAGCCCCATCAGACACCCAGCTCACCGGACACCACTGACAGACACAATGTTCCACAGCCCCATCAGGGGTAAAATAGACATCTGGAATAATCACCCTAAGAGATTCGTTCAAATGGAAATTTTACATTCGATTCAATGTCTCATGAATAAAACAACCAATATAAATACTGTTATTTGCTCGGGGACCATAATAGACTGGCGCCCCGATGGGGGAAGTACATTCCTGGTCTGATGCCCCAGCGAAAACATCAGTTAACCTGTTCTGCTGCATTGGATACAGATTGGGATGTTGGTGCTACAGACAACAGGAAAACACTGCTGAACATGCATTGCTGCATTGACAGACCTTGTAAGAGAGTCTACTGGCCAGAGAAGCAGCCTGGCACTGAGACAGAGGGCAAGATGCTGAGCTTGGAGTGTAGTCTACCTACCATCAAAGTGGTAGACCGTACAGAGGAGCATTAGCAGACTAGCCTGTGATTGAGATTCTGCAGGTCCCTCACACAGCTCCCACTGTAGACCAACTTCCTGATGTCTGACTGCTCCCGCGGAGTCTCAAACAGCATGCAAACTCAGACAGCTGTGGATCTCAGATCTCAATGTGACACACGGACTCTCACAACAGTCTGTGATCCAGCAGATTACAGGGTTCCTGAGGCACTGCCCCATCAGAATGACAGTGACACCAGTGAGCATGAAGCTGCTGTCCTCACCCAGCATTTGTGCTCTCACTACTGTCACTGTGTCATTGTCCTTGCTGTTATCTCTCTATTAACCAGCCGGCCCAGACTGCTCCACTGTCACTCTGTCAGTGTCCTTGCTGTTGTCTCTCAGTTACCCAGCCGGCCCAGTCTGCTCCCACTTTCATTCTGTCAGTGTCCTTGCTGTTGTCTCTCAGTTACCCAGCCGGCCCAGACTGCTCCCACTGTCACTCTGTCAGTGTCCTTGCTGTTGTCTCTCAGTTACCCAGCCGGCCCAGACTGCTCCCACTGTCACTCTCTCAGTGTCCTTGCTGTTGTCTTTTTGTTACCCAGCCGGCCCATACTGCTCCCACTGTCACTCTGTCACTGTCCTTGCTGTCTCTCTATTAATCAGCCGACCCAAACTGCTCCCACTGTCACTGTCAGTGTTCTTGCTGTTGTCTCTCAGTCACCCAACCGGCCCAGACTGCTCCCTCTGTAACTCTGTCTTTGAACTTGCTTTTGTCTCTCAGTTACCAAGCCGGCCCAGACTGCTCCCACTGTCACTCTGTCAGTGTCCTTGCTTTTGTCTCTCAGTTACCAAGCCGGCCCAGACTGCTCCCACTGTCACTCTGTCACTGTCCTTGCTGTTGTCTCTCAGTTAGACTGACGACCCAGACTGCTCCAACCACTGTGGCTCTGTCAGTGGCATTGATGTTGTATCTCCGTTAACCACACGGCCGAGACAGCTTCCACTGTCACTCTGTCGCAATCTCCCACTGTCACTCTGTCAGTATCCTTGCTGTTGTGTATCAGTTACCCAGACGGCCCAGACTGCTCCCACCACTTTCCCTCTGTCAGTGTCAATGCTGTTGTCTCTCAGTTACCTAGCCGGCCCAGACTGCTCCCACTGTCACTCTGTCAGTGACCTTGCTGTTGTCTCTCAGTTACCCAGCCGGCCCAGACTGCTCCCACTGTCACTCTGTCACTGTCCTTGCTGTTGTCCCCCAGTTACCCAGCCGGCCCAGACTGCTCCCACTGTCACTCTGTCAGTGACCTTGCTGTTGTCTCTCAGTTACCCAGCCGGCCCAGACTGCTCCCACTGTCACTCTGTCACTGTCCTTGCTGTTGTCCCCCAGTTACCCAGCCGGCCCAGACTGCTCCCACTGTCACTCTGTCAGTGACCTTGCTGTTGTCTCTCAGTCACCCAGCCGGCCCAGACTGCTCCCACTGTGACTCTGTCAGTGTTCTTGCTGTTGTCTCTCAGTTACGCAGCCGGCCTAGACTGCTCCCACTGTCACTCTGTCAGTGTACTTGCTGTTGTCCCCCAGTTACCCAGCCGGCCCAGAGTGCTCCCACTGTCACTCTGTCAGTGTACTTGCTGTTGTCCCCCAGTTACCCAGCCGGCCTAGACTGCTCTCTCCACTGTCACTCTGTCACTGTCCTTGCTGTTGACTCTCAGTTACCCAGCCGGCCCAGACTGCTCCCACTGTCACTCTGTCAGTGTACTTGCTGTTGTCCCCCAGTTACCCAGCCGGCCCAGACTGCTCCCACTGTCACTCTGTCACTATCCGTGCTGTTGTCCCCCAGTTACCCAGCCGGCCCAGACTGCTCCCACTGTGACTCTGTCAGTGTCCTTGCTGTTGTCTCTCAGTTACGCAGCCGGCCTAGACTGCTCCCACTGTCACTCTGTCAGTGTATTTGCTGTTGTCCCCCAGTTACCCAGCCGGCCCAGACTGCTCCCACTGTCACTCTGTCACTGTCCTTGCTGTTGTCTCTCAGTTACCCAGCCGGCCCAGACTGCTCCCACTGTCACTCTGTCAGTGTACTTGCTGTTGTCCCCCAGTTACCCAGCCGGCCCAGAGTGCTCCCACTGTCACTTTGTCAGTGTCCTTGCTGTTGTCTCTCAGTTACCCAGTCGGTTCAGACTGCTCCCACTGTCACTCTTTCAGTGTACTTGCTGTTGTCCCCCAGTTACCCAGCCGGCCCAGACTGCTCTCTCCACTGTCACTCTGTCACTGTCCTTGCTGTTGACTCTCAGTTACCCAGCCGGCCCAGACAGCTCCCACTGTCACTCTGTCACTGTCCTGGCTGTTGTCTCTCAGTTACAATAGGAATCTATAATTTATGTGATCTTAACCTGTCGAACTACGCCAAGTTTGGGGGAAGCTTAGTTGATGAATCAAGTCCTGGCGCAATACGACAAGTTGTAAGATTTGTACTATTTGTAGACTGTGTTAAGTTGTTTGATTCCTTGTATTATTCGTCTGTGTATAGTTGAAGGAATTTATATCATCTCTGCTAATCGGTTATCAGTAGCACTTTGCGAATACTGGAACTCAGCAGAAATTTGCAGTATAAACTCCTCAGGTGCCAAAAAGAATTGTTTTATTTGTAGTTGCTGGATTACATTTTGAAAGTCATTTAAAAGGCAATTCGTAGACAATTCGAATCTTTCAGAGAATTACAGACATTATCTTTCTTTGCTTAGGCAGATAGCTCGAAAGTAACTTTTAAAAGATCAAAGTCTGGCAATGAAACATGAAGAGAGAGAGAGCTAATCTTCAGCTAAACTCAAACTCAAAGTCAAAAGTGGACTAACATCACTGACACAGACTGGTAGACTGACAGAACCCCCAAAGACATTTCTAAAATGGAGACTATAAAGGACAAAACTGACTAAACTAACAGAAAGACAACACAAAGACATTTTCGCACAACACACCCCCAAAGACAATACACCACAGACAATACACTAAAGTGGCGGGCGGAAACTTTTCAGTTATACACTTTCATATCTGTCTTAAGTCATCTAATCACACCCCAATATAATCCTAATTGCTTTGGGTTAGACTCAAACACATTTGATTTGATGGCAAGCCGTCCATCTTCAATGTGCAACATCAGCTTTTCTGACCCAGCTGTTATCTGCATTGTGAACAATGGTGCCTTCATGTTGCTGTGTATTCATCCCTTGGCCTTGACAATTAGCTCAAGCAGTGTCAAATTACCTTGCAACTGTGCTGTTTTAATGTCACACTGTCTTTGAAAATATGCATTTGCCAGAACAACGGACTTCAGTAAAAGAGAATTATTCTGTATAAATGGGTATTTAAAACTGGGGCTCAACATTTATGCTTAAACAGCTATCTTTTACCTATACTAGTTGTATTCGAAATACCTGGCTTCTACAGTTACCCAGCCGGCCCAGACTGGTCCCACTGTCACTCTGTCACTTTCCTGGCTGTTGTCTCTCAGTTACCCAGTCGGCCCAGACTGCTCCCACTGTCACTCTGTCAGTGTACTTGCTGTTGTCCCCCAGTTACCCAGCCGGCCAAGACTACTCCCACAGTCACTCTGTCAGTGACCTTGTTTTTGTCTGTCAGTTATCCAGCCGGTCTAGACTGCTCCCAATGTCACTCTGTCAGTGTCCTTGCTCCGATCTCTCAGTTGCGCATCCGGCCCAGACTGCTCTCACTGGCAATCTTTCACTGTCCTTGCTGTTGTCTCTCAGTTAACCAGCCGGCCCCTACTGCCCTCTCCACTGTCACTCTATCCATGTACTTGCTGTTGTCTCTAATTTAACCAGCCGGCCCAGACTGCTCCCACTGTCACTCCGTTAGTGTCTTGCTGTTCTCTCTCAGTTACCGAGCCGGACAAACTGCTCACACTGTCACTCCGTCAGTGTCCTTGCTGTTGTCTCTCAGTTACCCAGACGGCCCAGACTGCTCCCACTGTCACTCTGTCAGTGTCCTTGCTGTTGTCTCTCAGTTACCCAGCCGGCCCAGACTGCTCCCACTGTCACTCTGTCAGTGTTCTTCCTGTTGTCTCTCAGAAACCCAGCCGACCCAGACTGCTCCCACTGTCACTCTGTCTGTGTCCTTGCTGTTGTCTCTCAGTTACCCAGCCGGCCCAGACTGCTCCCACTGTCACTCTGTCAGTGTTCTTGCTGTTGTCTCTCAGAAACCCAGCCGACCCAGACTGCTCCCACTGTCACTCTGTCTGTGTCCTTGCTGTTGTCTCTCAGTTAGAGTGCCGACCAAGACTGCTCCAACTGTCACTCTGTCAGTGTCCTTGCTGTTGCCTCTCAGTTAACCAGCTGGTCCAGACTGCTCCCACTGTCACTCTGTCACTTTCCTGGCTGTTGTCTCTCAGTTACCCAGTCGGCCCAGACTGCTCCCACTGTCACTCTGTCAGTGTACTTGCTGTTGTCGCCCAGTTACCCAGCCGGCCAAGACTACTCCCACAGTCACTCTGTCAGTGACCTTGTTTTTGTCTGTCAGTTATCCAGCCGGTCTAGACTGCTCCCACTGACAATCTTTCACTGTCCTTGCTGTTGTCTCTCAGTTAACCAGCCGGCCCCTACTGCCCTCTCCACTGTCACTCTATCCATGTACTTGCTGTTGTCTCTAATTTAACCAGCCGGCCAAACTGCTCCCTCCACTGTCACTCCGTTAGTGTCTTGCTGTTCTCTCTCAGTTACCGAGCCGGACAAACTGCTCACACTGTCACTCCGTCAGTGTCCTTGCTGTTGTCTCTCAGTTACCCAAACGGCCCAGACTGCTCCCACTGTCACTCTGTCAGTGTCCTTGCTGTTGTCTCTCAGTTACCCAGCCGACCCAGACTGCTCTCACTGTCACTCTGTCAGCGTCCTTGCTGTTGTCTCTCAGTTAGAGTGCCGACCAAGACTGCTCCAACCTCTGTGACTCTGTCAGTGACCATGCTGTTGCCTCTCAGTTAACCAGCTGGGCCAGACTGCTCCCATTGTCACTCTGTCACTATCCTCGCTGTTTCCTCTCAGATAACCAGCCGCTCCAGAATGCTCCCACTGTCACTCTGTCAGTGTCCTTGCTGTTGTCTCTCAGTTACCCAGCCGGCCCAGTCTGCTCCCACTGTCACTCTGTCAGTGTCCTTGCTGTTTTCTCTCAGTTACCCAGCCGGCCCAGACAGCTCCCACTGTCACTCTGTCACAGTCATTTATATTGTCTCTCAGTTACCCAGCCGGCCCAGACTGCGCAAAACACTGTCCCTCTGTCAGTGTCAGTGCTGTTGTCTGTCAGTTACCCAGACAGCGCTGACTGCTCTCACTTTCATTCTGTCAGTGTCCTTAGTGTTGCCCCTCAGTTACCCAGACGGCCCAGACTGCTCCCACTGTCAGTCTGTCAGTGTCCTTGCTGTTGTATCTCATTTACCCGGCCGGCCCAGACTGCTCTCACTGTCACTCTGTCAGTGTCCTTGCTGTTGTCTCTCAGTTACCCAGCCGGCCCAGACTGCTCCCACTGTCAGTCTGTCAGTCTCCTTGCTGTTGTCTCTCAGTTACCCGGCCGGCCCAAACTGCTCCCACTGTCACTCTGTCAGTGTCCTTGCTGTTGTCTCTCAGTTACCCAGCCGTCCCAGACTGCTCCCACTGTCAGTCTGTCAGTGTCCTTGCTGTTGTCTCTCAGATACCCAGACGGCCCAGACTGCTCCCACTGTCACTCTGTCAGTGCCCTTGCTGTTGTCTCTCAGTTAACCAGCCGGCCCAGACTGCTCCCACTGTCACTCTGTCACTGTCCTTGCTGTTGTCTCTCAGTTGCCCAGACGGCCCAGACTGCTCCCACTGTCACTCTGTCAGTGTCCTTGCTGTTGTCTCTCAGTTACCCAGCCGGTCCAGACTGTTCCCACTGTCACTCTGTCACTGTCCTTGCTGTTGTCTCTCAGTTACCCAGACGGCCCAGACTGCTCCCACTGTCACTCTGTCAGTGTCCTTGCTGTTGTCTCTCAGTTACCCAGCCGGCCCAGACTGCTCTCACTGTCACTCTGTCAGTGTATTTACTGTTGTCTCTCAGTTACCCAGCCGGCCCAGACTGCTCCCACTGTCATTCTGTCAGTGTCCTTGCTGTTGTCTCTCAGTTACCCAGCCGGCCCAGACTGCTCCCACTGTCACACTGTCAGTGTCCTTGCTGTTGTCCCCCAGTTACCCATCCGGCCCAGACTGCTCCCACAGTCACTCTGTCAGTGACCTTGTTTTTGTCTGTCAGTTATCCAGCCGGTCTAGACTGCTCCCAATGTCACTCTGTCAGTGTCCTTGCTGGTGTCTCTCAGTTGCGCATCCGGCCCACACTGCTCTCACTGACAATCTTTCACTGTCCTTGCTGTTGTCTCTCAGTTAACCAGCCGGCCCCTACTGCCCTCTCCACTGTCACTCTATCCATGTACTTGCTGTTGTCTCTAATTTAACCAGCCGGCCAAACTGCTCCCTCCACTGTCACTCCGTCAGTGTCCTTGCTGTTGTCTCTCAGTTACCCAAACGGCCCAGACTGCTCCCACTGTCACTCTGTCAGTGTCCTTGCTGTTGTCTCTCAGTTACACAGCCGGCCCAGACTGCTCCCACTGTCACTCTGTCAGTGTCCTTGCTGTTGTCTCTCAGAAACCCAGCCGACCCAGACTGCTCCCACTGTCACTCTGTCTGTGTCCTTGCTGTTGTCTCTCAGTTACCCAGCCGGCCCAGACTGCTCCCACTGTCACTCTGTCAGTGCCCCTGCTGTTGTCTCTCAGTTAACCAGCCGTCCCAGACTGCTCCCACTGTCACTCTGTCAGAGTCCTTGCTGTTGTCTCTCAGTTTCCCAGCCGGCCCAGACTGCTCCCACTGTCACTCTGTCACTGTCCTTGCTGTTGTCTCTCAGTTTCCCAGCCGGCCCAGACTGCTCCCACTGTCACTCTGTCAGTGTCGTTGCTGTTGTCTCTAAGTTACCCAGCAGCCCCAGACTGCTCCCACTGTCACTCTGTCAGCGTCCTTGCTGTTGTCTCTCAGTTAACCAGCCGTCCCAGACTGCTCCCACTGTCACTCTGCGAGCGTCCTTGCTGTTGTCTCTCAGTTACCCATCCGGCCCAGACTTTTCCCACTGTCTCTCTGTCATTGTCCTTGCTGTTGTCTCTCAGTTACACAGCCGGCCCAGACTGCTCCCACTGTCACTCTGTCAGTGTCCTTGCTGTTGTCTCTCAGTTACCCAGCCGGCCCAGACTGCTCCCACTGTCACTCTGTCAGTGTCCTTGCTGTTGTCTCTCAGTTACCCAGCCGTCCCAGACTGCTCCCACTGTCAGTCTGTCAGTGTCCTTGCTGTTGTCTCTCAGTTACCCAGACGGCCCAGACTGCTCCCACTGTCACTCTGTCAGTGCCCTTGCTGTTGTCTCTCAGTTACCCAGCCGGCCCAGACTGCTCCCACTGTCACTCTGTCACTGTCCTTGCTGTTGTCTCTCAGTTACCCAGACGGCCCAGACTGCTCCCACTGTCACTCTGTCAGTGTCCTTGCTGTTGTCTCTCAGTTACCAAGCCGGTCCAGACTGTTCCCACTGTCACTCAGTCACTGTCCTTGCTGTTGTCTCTCAGTTACCCAGACGGCCCAGACTGCTCCCACTGTCACTCTGTCAGTGTCCTTGCTGTTGTCTCTCAGTTACCCAGCCGGCCCAGACTGCTCTCATTGTCACTCTGTCAGTGTATTTACTGTTGTCTCTCAGTTACCCAGCCGGCCCACACTGCTCCCACTGTCACTCTGTCAGTGTCGTTGCTGTTGTCTCTCAGTTACCCAGCCGGCCCAGACAGCTCCCACTGTCATTCTGTCAGTGTCCTTGCTGTTGTCTCTCAGTTACCCAGCCGGCCCAGACTGCTCCCACTGTCACACTGTCAGTGTCCTTGCTATTGTCCCCCAGTTACCCAGCCGGCCCAGACTGCTCCCACAGTCACTCTGTCAGTGCCCTTGCTGTTATATCTCAGTTACCCAGCCGGCCCAGTCTGCTCCCACTGTCACTCTGTCAGTGTCCTTGCTGTTGTCTCTCAGTTACCCAGCCGGTCCAGACTGCTCCCACTGTCACTCTTTCAGTGTCCTTGCTGTTGTCTCTCAGTTACCCAGACGGCCCAGACGGATCCCACTGTCACTCTGTCACTGTCCTTGCTGTTGTCTCACAGTAACCCAGCCGGCCCAGACTGCTCCCACTGTCACTCTGTCAGTGTCCTTGCTGTTGTCTCTCAGTTACCCAGCCGGCCCAGACTGCTCCCACTGTCACTCTGTCAGTGCCCCTGCTGTTGTCTCTCAGTTAACCAGCCATCCCAGACTGCTCCCACTGTCACTCTGTCAGTGTCCTTGCTGTTGTATCTCAGTTACCCAGCCGGCCCAGACTGCTCCCACTGTCACTCTGTCAGTGTCCTTGCTGTTGTCTCTCAGTTACCCAGCCGATCCAGAATGCTCCCACTGTCTCTCTGTCAGTGTCCTTGCTGTTGTCTCTCAGTTACCAGCCGGCCCAGACTGTTCTCACCAATGTCACTCTGTCAGTGTCCTTGCTGTTTTCTCTAATTTATTCAGCCGGCCCAGACTGCTCCCACTGTCACTCTGTCAGTGTCCCTGCTGTTGTCTCTCAGTTACCCAGCCGGCCCAGACTGCTCCCACTGTCACTCTGTCAGTGTCCTTGCTGTTGTCCCTCAGTTACCCAGCCGGCTCAGACTGCTCCCACTGTCACTCTGTCACTGTCCTTGCTGTTGTCTCTCAGTTACCCAGCCGGCCCAGACTGTTCCCACTGTCACTCTGCCAGTGTCCTTGCTGTTGTCTCTCAGTTACGCAGCCGGCCCAGACTGCTCGCACTGTCACACTGTCACTGTCCTTGCTGTTGTCTCTCAGTTACCCAGCCGGCCCAGACTGCTGCCACTGTCACTCTGTCAGTGTCCTTGCTATTGTCTCTCAGTTACCCAGCCGGCCCAGACTGCTCCCACTGTCACTCTGTCAGTGTCCTTGCTGTTGTCTCTCAGTTACCCAGCCGGTCCAGACTGCTCCCACTGTCACTCTGTCAGTGACCTTGCTGTTGTCTCTCAGTTGCCCAGCCGTTCCAGACTGCCCCAACTGTCACTCTGTCAGTGTCCTTGCTGTTGTCTCTCAGTTACCCAGCCGGCCCAGACTGCTCCCACTGTCACTCTGTCAGTGTCCTTGCTGTTGTCTCTCAGTTTGCCAGCCGGCCGAGACTGCTCCCACTGTCACTCTGTCTGTGTCCTTGCTGTTGTCTATCAGTTACCCATCCGGCCCAGACTGCTCCCACTGTCACTCTGTCAGTGTCCTTGCTGTTGTCTCTCAGTTACCCAGCCGGCCCAGACTGCTCCCACTGTCACTCTGTCAGTGTCCTTGCTGTTGTCTCTCAGTTACCCAGCCGGCCCAGACTGCTCCCACTGTCACTCTGTCAGTGTCCTTGCTGTTGTCTCTCAGTTACCCAGCCGGCCCAGACTGCTCCCACTGTCACTCTGTCAGAGTCCTTGCTGTTGTCTCTCAGTTACCCAGCCGGCCCAGACTGCTCCCACTGTCACTCTGTCAGTGTCCTTGCTGTTGTCCTCCAGTTACCCAGCCGGCCCAGACTGCTCTCACTGTCACTCTGTCAGTTTCCTTGCTATTGTCTCTCAGTTACCGAGCCGGCCCAGACTGCTCTCACTGTCACTCTGTCAGTGTCCTTGCTGTTGAATCTCAGTTACCCACCCGGTCCAGACTGCTCTCACTGTCACTCTGTCAGTTTCCTTGCTATTGTCTCTCAGTTACCGAGCCGGCCCAGACTGCTCTCACTGTCACTCTGTCAGTGTCCTTGCTGTTGAATCTCAGTTACCCACCCGGTCCAGACTGCTCCCACTGTCACTCTGTCAGTGACCTTGCTGTTGTCTCTCAGTTGCCCAGCCGTTCCAGACTGCCCCCACTGTCACTTTGTCAGTGTCCTTGCTGTTGTCTCTCAGTTACTCAGCCGGCCCAGACTGCTCCCACTGTCACTCTGTCAGTATCCTTGCTGTTGTCTCTCAGTTTCCCAGCCGGCCGAGACTGCTCCCACTGTCACTCTGTCTGTGTCCTTGCTGTTGTCTATCAGTTACCCAGCCGGCCCAGACTGCTCCCACTGTCACTCTGTCACTGTCCTTGCTGTTGTCTCTCAGTAACCAGCCGGCCGAGACTGCTCCCACTGTCACTCTGTCACTGTCCTTGCTGTTGTCTCTCAGTTACCCAGCCATCCCAGACTGCTCCCACTGTCACTCTGTCACTGTCCTTGCTGTTGTCTCTCTGTTAACAAGTCTGCCCAGACTGCTCTGTCCACTGTCACTCTTTCACTGTCCTTGCTGTTGTCTCGAATTTAACCAGCCAGCCAAACTGCTCCCACCACTGTCACTCTGTCAGTGTCCTTGATGTTGTGTATTAGTGTCTCTGTGAGTATGTGTACTAGTGTCTCTGTGTGCTTGTGTGCATTAGTGTCCCTGTGTGTTTGAATTTATCTATCAATGTGTCTGTGACTGACTGTGTGTGTAAGCCTTAGCGTCTCTGTCTGTAAGTGTGTACATTAGTGTCTCTGTGTGTCAGTGACTGTGTGAATTAGTGTCTCTGGGTGTCTGTGAGTGTTTATTAGTGTCTCATTGTGTCGGTGAGTGTGTATATTAGTGTCTCTGTGCGTCAATGAGTGTGTGTTTTATTGTCTGTGTTTGACTGTGAGTGTATGTATTAGTGCCCCTGTATGGGTGTGTGTATTAGTGTCTGTGTGTGTCTGTGAGTGTGTATTAGTGCCTCCGTGTGTGAGTGTGTGTATTCGTGGCTGTGTGTCTGTGAGTTTGTATATTAATATATTTGTGTGTCTGTGGGTGTATGTATTAGTGCCCCTGTGTGTGAGAGTGTGTGTATTTGTGTCTGTGTGTATCTGTATTAGTGTATCTGTGCGCCTGTGAGTGTGTATTAGTGCCTGTGGGTGAGTGTGTGTATTGTTGTGTCTGTGTCTCTGAGTGTCTATATTACTGTCTCTATGTGTCAGTGAGTGTGTGTATTAGTGTGTATGTGTCTTTGTGGATTAGTGCCTCTGTGTGTCTGTCAGTGTGTGCATTAGTATTTGTGTGTGAGTGTGTGTATTAGCGTGTGTGTGTGTCTGTGTGTGTCTGTATTAGTGTCTGTTTGTTTGTGTATCAGTGTGTGTGTGTGTCTGAGTATGTATTAGTGTATCTGCTTGTCAGTGAGTGTGTGTATTCGTGTCTCTGTGTGTCATTGAGTGTGTGTATTAGTGTATGTGTATGTCTGTGTGTGCGTGCATTAGTGTATCTGTGTGTGGCTGTGTGTGTTTATCAGTCTGAGTATTCGTGCCTCTGTCTGTGTCCTTGAGTATGTGTATTAGTGTCTGTGTGTGTGTGAGTGTGTGCATTATTGTCTCTGTGTGAGTGTGTGTGTATTCGTGCCTGTGTCTGTGAGTGTGAATTAGTGTCCCTGTGTGTGTCTGTTTTGTGTGAGTGTGTATTAGTCTTTGTGTGTAAGTGTGCGTATTGCAGTCTGTGTGTTTGTCTGTGAGTGTGTGTATTAGAGTCTCTGTGTGCCTGTGAGTGTGTATTAGTGCCTGTGTGTGTGAGTGTGTGTCTTAGAGTCTCTGTTTAGGTCTGTGAGTGTATGTGTGTTAGTGTATCTGTGTGTGTGTGAGATTGTGTGCATTGGTGTCTTTGTGTGTGAGTGAGTGTGTGTATTAGGGTCTATCTGTGTGTCTGTGAGTGTGTGTATTTGTGTTTGTGTGTGTCTGTGAGTGTGTGTAATACTGGCTCAGTGTCAGCGTCTATTTGTGTCACTGTGTGTGTCTGTGAGTGTGTCTATTAGTTTCTGTGAGTGTGTATTCGTGTCTCTGCGTGTGTATGTATTAGTGTATGTGTGAGTCAGTCATTGTGTGTATTAGTGTATCTGTGTGTGAGTGTGTGTATTCGTGTCGCACTGTGTCTGTGAGTGTGTATTAGTGTCTGTGTGTGAATGTGTGTATCATTGTCTCTGTCTGTGAGTGTGTATTCGTTTCTCTCTGTGTGTGAGTGTGTGTATTAGTGTGTCTGTGTATCTGTGAGAGAGTATTAGTGCATGTGTGTGAGTGTGTGTATTATTGTCTCTGTGCCTGTGAGTGTGTTTATCAGTGTCTGTGAATGTGTATATTTCTTTCTCTATGTTTCAGTGAGTGTGTGTATTAGTGTCTGTGTGTGTGTATTAGTGTGTG